>NW_025930793.1:0-149102 GCF_000764305.2 Hyalella azteca
ATAGTTTTGTGTTGATTAATAAAGATGAGCACCCCGGTTCTGGAAAATATTTCAAAAATTTAAATCAATTATATATTCCACAGAAGTATTTTTCAGGCAACCGCTCTAGGTTATTCTCGGTTAAAGAGTGTAGTAAAATCGGGGTAAATGATCGTTAACTCATGATTCGGGAGTATTAATTTTGTTGGGTAAATGATCGGTACCTTGTTAAGCTGTTTATGCAGATTCGGGGTAATTGTTCGTAATAATATTGAAGGTAATTGGTAATTTTGTTGGATAAGATTTGGGGTAAATGATTGGTAACCTATGATTTAAGCTGTTTATGGAAAATGGCGCCATGCGCTCGGTTATGTAACTACTAGTAGGATTTATATATTTCGAACCAAACACATATTAATTTGTATAGACCGAATTCCAAACTGTCACGTTTAACTAGTTTAATGGTTAAATATCAATGGAATTCATCTAATGACTATTAATAACAATGATATTGAACTTCCCCACATTGAGTTATAATAATGATAATATGCTTTCTCAGTTCCGCTTTCGTTTCAGTTTTTCAATAAGGCAAGATTTGCCTTAGAAGGCACTTATAGTGCGTCTCATGAGCCATGCGGCATCAAGAAAAGTGTTATTCAATTGTTTTGTGATAAAATAAAGCCTTTCGCACTTAATTATATCGTAATTGTTTTCTGTTTCTAGTTCCTAACGAATCTTCGATTCGAACGATCAAATGATCTCACTGCTCGTATTGGAGCAGTTGTTAATCAGTGTAAATATGATTCCAGCCATTGAGTCGCTAGCATTTTTATTGCGAAGTTTATTGTTTATTTATTTACTACACTACGGGCCGTGAAGATTCGAGGCTTCTATAAAAGAAAGAATTGAGAGCTTTGAGAATCGCAGTGAGCGTTCTGATAAATACAAATACGGTTTATCCGTCCGATCTTCCACCCCGTCCCCGTTTGTTCTCTTACTACTCCAGCGTTCAAAAGTCTGCTGAAAATACCATCCATGATCAAATCAGGGCCGCGGACGAAAATATATTGTGATACAAAGGCTGTAACACATTGTCGAGCGACGGGAGCTGGTGAGCTAGAGGTGATTCTCAGCTCTGTTCCTCATTCGAAACCCCGTGGACATCCGCACCCAAGAATCCCGGTTAGAACCAGAACTATGTTGGTCAGTATATCCCGGATATTTTGCCTACTTGGAGTGTAACAAGTGATCTTCCTTTTGTGTCCTGGTCACTGAGAGCTGCAGCCATCACTGCGTTGGAGCTATAAGAACTCCCAACTTGCCTACATGATCGTATGTGTTTATGGTCAATGATAAATCAAAATTGAAACATTTTATGACGGCACTCTCTTCATTTTAACAAATTAAATTATAATGTATTAATTAATATACGTGTCAAACACGCAATCATTAACACTTTAACGCGTGGCTTCCAGCTTGTTGCGCTTTCCGGATTCGAGGCTTGCGGTTTGAATCTTCATATTTTAGGCTTTCCTAAAATAACTTAATAAAAAGAAAATAGCTAATAGTAATTTGATGTAATAGACATATTATAAACATGAACTCTAAGTATTTACAAGAACTATTCCACTACAACTATTTACAAATTCGTATAGCATCCTGGCACAACGCACGAACCATGGCACAATAATCATCGAACCTTAGCATTCCGCACATTTCCTTCTTTAAACTCTAAAACTAAAATGACAGTCTCGAATATTAAATATTTTCTTAACAAATATTACGGCCTCAAGTTACTCTGAAAATGATCTCCGATTTCTATACTAAACAACTGTCGATGAGAAACTTTTTCATGCCTGAGTAGGCCAACCCGTGCAAAATTACGCAACCTAAAACGAAATAACGTTAATTAACTTTTAGAAATAACGATAGAAACTCTGGATTGCTATTGATAAATATTCACAGATTGGTAATATAAAATAAATTGTTTTGTTTTCCATGATGGGCTGAAAACAAAAATTTAACAGACAGCATGTCATGGGAACCAGAGTTTAGGCACACACAGGCATGAAAATACTGTATTTTATGCGAAACAGGCTTGTCTACTTGCGAAGAAATTTGAGGCTTGGGCAGCTTGGGAATATTTTTTCAGTCTATTACATTGGGATGTCAGCCTATCACATTGGTCAATAACCGGAGTATATAAGGAGATGCCGCCAAATCTGCAGCGTTAAGGAAGTATCAATTCGATAGTGTGGATGGAGTAGAATTACGAGTATACATATATAGCGTCACGACCAAGTTCGGTTGAGTGAAGGAGGACAAACAAGTTCGGTTGAGTGAAGGAGGACAAACAAGTTCGGTTGAGTGAAGGAGGACAAACAAGTTCGGTTGCGTGAAGGAGGACAAACAAGTTCGGTTGCGTGAAGGAGGACAAACAAGTTCGGTTGAGTGAAGGAGGACAAACAAGTTCGGTTGAGTGAAGGAGGACAAACAAGTTCGGTTGAGTGAAGGAGGACAAACAAGTTCGGTTGCGTGAAGGAGGACAAACAAGTTCGGTTGCGTGAAGGAGGACAAACAAGTTCGTTTGAGTGAAGGAGGACACCAAGTTCGGTTGAGTGAAGGAGGGCAACAAAGTTCGGTTAAGCGCAAAGGTCGGTCCCAACATTGTTGCGGACCGTTGCAACTATCTGAAAAATAAACGTGTATAAGAATAGTCTCGGAACAAGATCTGATCTTGAGCTCCCCTAAGGATGGAAACGTGAATGCGTATTGAACAGATTCAACTATAGTTGACATCGATACAAAACTTAGGATATAAATCACCTAATTGAACTTATGTGAATGAATATGAATATACTCTCGCCTCACTGTACCACGCCTCAACGAAAACAATCCTACCTGTTTAGAGCTAAGGTTACTATGAAATTTCGTCTGTGCTTATGTCTAACGTAAAAAGTATTACGTTGACTACAAGGGAGTCAGTTGTAACATCAACATCATCAACTTTCTTGTTATCTACGAGTAGAGTGACAATTACAAACGACTACTGGAACAGGACATCAACAAACAACGACCGTCGGGACTCCGTGCTACTTCCATTCATACGGCCCCTCGCCAGCAGCAGCGGCCTAGCTAACAAAAACAAAACACCGTGCGATGCGTAGTGACTCAAGAATTTAAAAACAAAAATTGCCAAAAATCCCCCATTTCTCATGAGAGAAAAAGTCCAGCTATATCTGAAGTTAAAAAACCTGAAACAAGTACAAACAACTAGCAAACTAAAATTCTCATTTAAGATATTAAAACCTTGATCGTCCAATGATGAAAACAAATAAAAATGAAGAAAACATGAGTAAACACACCTTTCTTTTTAAAATTTCGACGAGATAGAAACCGTAGGCGGCATTTAAATTAAACTTGGGGATATACAAGGATTCTGAAATTCGCAGGTAGAAACACCGCCAGTTGAGAATAAAACTCTAAAATCAATATCTGGCACCGGGACGTTGCACTGCTCGGCATGAATGCGTTCAGGTGAGTGAGGGGATGCGCAAACATGCTTCTTGTTCAAAATTTTCTTCCTGTGTCTAAAATTCTCTTCCTTCTTCGCCAGTCTTGCATAAAAAGCGCTTAAAGTCATACCGAAATACGTAGATGCGCACTGCGCACAACAAAATTAACAAACTAAAAACGATCGTACAGGAACATGGAGTGTATCTTCATACCTGAAAAAATAGCTCGTTTTAAAATTATCCAATTGAAATAAATGAATATTTACAATCAGTGATATTTAGAGAAGAAAACATTCAACTCCCTAGCCATAGTCTCAGAAGAGGGACTAAAGTTAAGAAATTAACAATAAATAACATTCCTATTGTTATGTTCAAGAACAACCTCAGATTATTTATTAGAAAAAATAACTTAATTTGTGTATACACAGTTGTGACGAAAACCAGTTCAGTGAAAAGATACAACTGAAAAATCAAATTCAGAGTTTATAGCATGGAAAGTAAAGAGCAAATACGAAAGCCTCGATTTATTAACGTTTAAATCCCATTTAATTTGAGACGAAAAGAAGAAAAGCTATATAAGAGCTGATGCCTAAGCCGGCAAACCTTGATTTCCCGAAAACAGATGTCAAGAAACGGCTGCTAGATTTTGTAAGATTGCAACCGAGAAAAGATAAACTATTCCTGGATTCAAGCACCATGGTAAATTTGTTGGAACTGTGTTGTAGATTAAGACTATCAAAGAAAAGGCCTACATGAGAGTTATGGAAAATTTCCATAACCATACATCGGTTATGGAAAATTTGTTTATATCAGGATTGCAATTGCAATTAAAGCATAAAATCCGAATGCGTCTTAATCCCTCCGCTGGCTAAGCCAAATAAAGTTTGTGCCAGCGTTAAAAACAGATCATTCATGAAGAGATCTTGACAAGTTTTTGTCAAAACCCGCGATAAGGTCATTTACATTTTTAAACTAAGAATTGTGGCTGAGATCAATATAGTTTTAGGAAGAGGTATATTGGTGAACAAATTTTCTTCATCAAAAGAAGCCATACTAAAGTCCTGAACATTATTAAAGAATTTAAAGCTATCCACAAGCATGCGAGTTTTGTGTACCGTATATTGGTTGGTCGTAAGACAGTTCAAAACCGGAACCAAAAATTTTTGCCAAAAGTTATATACTCGGAGAACGCGAAAGCTACTTATTACTACTTTAACGCGAAAGCTGAATTATGGATTTTGTGTAAGTCATACAAAATACCAGGGCGTGGGCCAGAGGCATAAAATTTAATTTAAGTTTTAGTTTTATGTGCAGCGGAATCTTTGAGTTCTCGCAGGAAATTATTGATTGTGTCTCTAAGCTTCAGAATATTTTATGCAATTTAATTTTATAAATATAGATTATAGATCCTTCCAAGTTTATTTTATGCAAATTTCGATAAATTTAGAAGGATATATAATGAGAGCAGGAACGCCTCTGTTGTTGAATGGTAGCTACTGATGTGGAGTGACACTTATATAAGGAGAGACGGAGAAGACGGAGCAACTCAAGTTCTGCCAGGGCGAGTTTCTGACCGACACCGGCGTTGCAAGGCAGCCGAACGGACCACAGTAATCGTACTGCGAAACATCGTCCACTGCTTGGCAGTTTGAAAGTAAGAGTTTAGGTGAGTTTTTTTTTTTTTTTGTTGGAATGGTGAGTGTGGGAGGCCTTTTTTTAAAAAAAAAAAGAGTTTAGGGAGGTGAGAGGTGAGGAGAGTCAGAGATTTAGTCCCTGAAGAGATTTATGTTAAATTATGGCTCTAATTGAGTATCCACTCTCTACGAGTTTTTATAGCGCATTTTTTAGAAAAAAAAAGCGCTATTATGCTAGTCATGTCCGTCCGTTCGTCCATGACATTCGTCCGTCCGAGAAAATGCGCTCTCTGTCACTCACTGCAGTGAGTACTGATCTAATTTTTTTGACGTTTGGGAGTTTTTTTGTTGTCAGATCACAAGAGAGCTTTGATCTCGTCTTCTGGAAAACGCTTCGACATTTTACGGACGCCATATACCAAAACAAAATATTGATCAAGATAACGATCAAGATCAAGTTTCAATTCAAGTATTCGAAAATTTGCTTTCTTCTAACACGCGGACACATGAACATTGTTGAAAGAATATGAACCATTTATAATATTTACTACTGTAGCTGTAAGGGTAACGTATGAAAATGAACTGGTCGTTTCATGTCATGGTTTGGATTCATGGCCCTCATGAAAGTCTCCTGAGACGCATTCCTGCTGTTCAAATGGTGCAAAGAATGCGCGTTTTAATTTTGAACCTTGTCCAGTTCACATCTCAGAAGATTGAAAAATTACTTAATAACAGAATATACAATTCACACGTCACAACCTTCACAGCCCCACCAGTTTCATCCATTTCATTAAAACGAACAACACCATCTCATTTATGTGTCTTCAGACCTCCCCTCCTCGAACGCTAGAAATAAGTGATATACTATATACAGTATATACCTGCTATATAACCTCGGCAAATCACTCACGTCTACACAAGCATTAGATCAAGCTCATCACATATTTACAGCACAGGACATGGCCCCGCAGTCTCCATAAATCTCACGCAGGGACACTTGGAGAAGATAAAAAAGTATTTCATCAGCCCGAGCACCAGCCAACACCCCCCTTGCACGGTGCACGCTTCATGCATGTGTAACGCTAGCTATTCGTGTTTCTGTTTCAATGCAATCCTTTATTGTTTTTTTATCAATTTCATCTCACATCATTTATTTACATCATTTACTATCTGAAAGGTAGCATGAATAAAATCCCTCGCCTGAGCGATAAGGCACTTCGTAGGGAAGATATTTTTGAAAAGGACGTATTGGTAACGTGGCAAGAACGAACAAAACGAATGGTTGAAGTACTCAACCAAAAGTTTGATGGGTGCATTTATGGCAAAGATGACGCGGGTATCCCAGACAATAAGAGCGACACAGATTAGCATTCGAAATAATAGCTACAATTTTCCGAAAGTAGCTAATTAAAATAGGAAGCTTTTAGGGAAAATAGGAAAAAAATTAAGCTTTTAGAAAACTTGAAAAACTGTTGAAACTCTATATAATTATAATAAGAAAACCCTTAGACTAGACTGCTAATTGCTACATACAATTTCCGAAACAGGTTTAGTTACCCGAAACTCAATCGATAAACGAACGTCAGTTCATTAATCGAGTGAACTCCTCGCATATCATTCGAGTGATATGTATCATGCATTATTATTAGTCAGTGACATATATCATTCGTACTTAATATCTCTTTGGCTACCTACGCATTCCGTTGCTATACAGTGCGGACCAAACGAATTTCAGCGATTACAAGTAGCACCATTATACGAGCTAGGTAGGAGGAGAATTTGAGAACTCTTGTAACTTAATATGCGACCAAGCGCTAGGTGCAATAAGTAAGGGGAGTTTAAAATTAAGAGTAGGAATTTAGAAATGAAAGAGGGAAGAACCAGGACCATCAGAGATTATTCTTTGGTCAATTCTCGTCCTTATTTAAGGCTCTAGAACAGGAGATCACAACGCTATGTCACTGCTTTTCGCATAAATAAATCCACATTGATGGTCGTTCTCACTGCCGGGGCATGTTTTGGCATCATACCACAAGTATCACTTTTAAACTACCCTGACTTATCACTCCCTCACTCCTAGCGCAATAAAAGAAAGCTGATAACATGAATATTCTTCTCATTGCAGTTCTCCTAATGTACGAGTATTAAAAGACGTATTCTTGATACAATACAATGTTAAGGTGTCATCTTAATGAAAGCCTCGTTTAAGGACCAGTTTCCTTAGAAATATCTTACGACACTCAAGGGGCCCGGAGCGCATAAGCAGTCTACCGTTTTTTTTTTCGTAAATAATCAATGGCTTGCGGTACTTTTTGGCCACGGTAAAAACCTTTGTGCCACGTCTAGCCAGCGCAATAATTTTCTTCACAATTTGCACTGGTTTCGCTCCAGCACATGTCCTAGGTTCTCGCCCCAGGTAAATCAGACATCAATCTTTGCGTCTTCATGAAGTTTTCAATTTCAGAACCCATGTTCGTATTGGTTCCAACGCTGTTCAGTATTACACAAACGACAAGCAACACACCCAAAAATAAAAAAAACATAACTCAGTACTCACTGCAGTGAGTGACAGAGAGCGCATTTTCTCGTCGACGAAAACTTGAGGTCACGGACGGACGGACGGACAGACGGACGGACAGGCAGTTGGACGGACATGGTGAGCGCAATAGTGCATTTATTCCATAAATGAGAAAATGCGCTAAAAACGCTAAAATTACATCAAAAAGATCCATCTTGAGATGTCCCGCATCATGGAAACACTAAACAAACCCACTAAGCAGCCCAATTAAGAAGAATTAATTAAAAAAGAACATTGGTAACAGTTCCTAAAAATACGAAATGCCCAGCAAGAATGCAATCAAATCATGCAAAACAATTTGCAGCATACACTGATAATTCACTGCTTATCCAATCTTCAAGCTGTTGCAATTAAATTGTGGCGTTCCGGGAACCATAAAGGCATCAAATGCATGCGTCTTCCTTTAATTGTGTTTATTTCTCTTGTTCGTTTCCTCCAGAACCAGACATTTGGCATGTCGCTAATATTTAGAGATAGCCAATTTATGGTGATATGTTTTTTAGGCGAGTGACACTCAGGACCGTTGTTTTACGAGCTATAAAGTTGCGCATCGGATGTATTGCCATGTGACAATGCAAGGTCACAAGTCAAATCAATCAATCAAATTAACTTATTATATATATCAGTTTATTGATTTGAATTCGCACTTTTCACTTATTTTGTTCGTTTTACCTCGAAACATTCTTGCATAAAATTAGTCTTAAGCTCAGTCATTTTTTATATAAAACAATAAACAGGCAAATTTTACGAGCCAAACATGGGCACATATATATACAGCAACTGTACATGAAAACGAGTGCTACAGGCATATGAAGAATATGCCACTTAATAGTTATTGTGGAGGAAAACCTAGCCAGCGTTCGCTTAGTCGATAAATCCTATATTAGTGCAAATCGAAAATTTTCGAATATGTATTTAATGCTATATCACCTTAATTGAACGCTCATCCAATTTAGGTCCTGGCGACGTTCATATAGTTTGTTCTGCTGGCTGCACAATACACCGATATTCTAACGGCATCTCAGCTTCCCTGCAGCAGAGCTCATCAGCAAAACTTTCCTCAAGCCCTCAGTGTTGCTCCAGAAGTTCCGCGGTATTTGCATAAACATTCTCAAAGTTAAGATTTTTTCTTTCCATGAAGTGTTCAGAAGTTAGTGCAGTTGATTAGGCATTCGTGGTCACCGCAGCGTCCACTTACGGTAATTAATTCGTTAGATTCATTAGATTTAATATTTTGGGGTTTCTTCAATAAGAGAGTTTCTTTATTTAAATAATTACTTGACGAGTAATTAAAATGTTCGATTACTCGAAATAAGCGATTACTCACATATCTTTTCTAAAAGGTTAAGATAAGCAATATCATACAATCACCGCAGGTGAGCTATTTGCCATAACCGGTCGTAAGTTAAAGGCTGTAGAATTCGAAGTACGTACTGTAGTTCAGGACTACCGGTGCAATGCAAGCACTAATAAAAAAATTTTTAGTTATGAAATCAAGTTACATCAAAATGTGATATATTACTGAAAACAATCATGATCAAACTTGGGCTCATGGTCTGAATCAAAATCTCTTCTGAACGCTCAACATTGAGTACGTACGGATTTACTTAGTTTTTGTTCAAATAATTACATCGTTCTAAGACGTCTAGAAGACCATTTCGGAGGAGCTGTGAATAATTTAACGTAGTTTTATAAATTTAAAGTTTGCAGCATTGATGACAATATTTTACTACAAACATTACCTAAACCTAATTATCAAATTTAAATATTATATCTGAACGCCGCACCTTTTCTATAGCTCGCACTGATATATGTAATCCTTTTCCGCCACATATCTCCATGCATCACTATACGCCTCGGTAATTCATCATACGTTTTATACAAACATACGTTCAAGTAGCCAATTCAATGATGAAATGTTGATCTCATCTATTGTAATAGGCTATGACGGAAATACAAGTAAGATTCAAGCGTCGCTGTTTTCAAGATCATTATATTAAATTCTGTTTTTCATAAAGATGACCTTCGAACATGAACATTTCTCTGAATATTGAGAATTTCATCAAGCATCAAAAATGATTAAATTGTGTAGTTTCGGCTTGCAGAACGGACAAATCAGTATTCCCGAACGAATTAGGGGAAAATATCTTAAAACAAATTCATATATTATTTTTCATCTAAACAAAATTTTAAATTCATTTAATTCATAATACAATTTTTAATAATAATTTCTTCTAGTGCTCGAAGTCGTTTCATTTCGCATTCCTCACCATTTTTTCTGTCACTATTGAAATTATTTGTAGGCAATGATTTAAAATTGTTCATCCTATTGCATTTTTATATCAGTTGCTTGATCTCAGAAGCTCAGAGATATTTTGCATTTAATACTAACTTACTAATTAACTCAATGTGGCTCGGAAAGAACTTTTTCAAACAAAATTTAATGTGAATACGTCAATAAATGAGAGATGCAGTTTAGAAGGTTAAGCCAGCGTGCTCTAGCGTTGTAGAACTTACATGTTTTCATCGCTCACAAACAAAAAAATTAGATCAGTACTCACTGCAGTGAGTGACAGAGAGCGCATTTTCTCGTCCGTCCGTGACGTGAAGTCCTGGACGAACGGACATGACGAGCACAATAGCGCCTTTTTTCCATAAAAAAGAAAATGCGCTAAAAAAGCTCTGGGAAACTGTGGCTCTTTATCGGACATTGGTGGCAGCGATCTTAGTCGATGGCAAACTTGAGCCAACAATTTGAACGTCGTCATAAATCTTCCTTCTCAGACTTCTTTTAGCCAAACGATGGCATCTGACTGAGTTCTAAAATTTTACGTTTTTGAGGAAGCTATCTGTATGACATTGTGTTAAGTCATCAATGGAAAGAGTGGTTATGATAATGCATTGAAATTGACGTAGACTAACCTCGCCACAGAGCTTGTTATACGTTTAAAAGCTTGGACTATATACCTGGACAATAAGTCCATGTGAATTCTTTTTTTTTTACTTCTAACTTCGCATGTTGGAGTTTTTGGTTTAAGTTTTTAGAGTCGACCAAGTCGTGCTGATCAAATACAATACAACGGTTGTGACGAGAGTCTTTTCGTGAGGTTTTTTGTAAGTCAGATCGATGAAAGGTCGCGCGCCTTGTGTTTCTGCAGACCTTAGCATTGCTTGGTGAGCGTTTTTTTAATGTCCATGATCAATCTCTGCAGAAGTTCCTCCACGTCCTCCGGCTTCCTCAAAGTTCTTTTTTTAAGTGTGCTTTCAATTTCTTGAGAAGTATTTTTGTGTCATGAAACTGATTTGTGAGATGTATTCAGTTCAGTTCAAGTTCAACTATTCTATTAATTTCATGGCTTGTCGTAATTTGCGAGATTCAAACTTAGCTGTGCTAACTTTGTGTATACCACAGCTCGGTGTATTGGTTGAACCAACTGGTGACATTCCCTCCTTCGTTCTTTCCTCTGCCATATTTTTTACCGCAGTATAAAAAAAGCCAAATTTTTGTATTTTTTCTAAGATAAGTCAAATTTCTCAGTATTTTCGTCGTATAATTCAATCATTTCTAGGATTGTTCGGATTAAATCTGGAATCGGGCACACCAGCAAATTTAGAGTCGTCAATATTTTGACCGGGAAACAAACATTGGCATTCTCCGCTGCTATATTGATGGGCGAGTAAATTTGAACAATTAAAATAAATGTTTTTTTCGTTTGTGGATATTAAAAATGGAAGAAATTTCAAATTTGAATTCCATCACCCACCTCCCCATGATTTGTTCGCCTCTTTTTGGCAAAAATGCTTGAACGGAAATCGTACGAATATT
Organism: Hyalella azteca; assembly: GCF_000764305.2. Classification (NCBI taxonomy): domain Eukaryota; kingdom Metazoa; phylum Arthropoda; class Malacostraca; order Amphipoda; family Hyalellidae; genus Hyalella; species Hyalella azteca. The sequence continues at coordinate 11,533 of NW_025930793.1, forward strand.
TCATGACAAGTTCCAGAAAAAATGGGAAATATAATAGAAGTAAATGTAAATAAGAAACTATAAAGAATGTATACAAAAATGCGCGGAAAACGCAGGGAAAATGCATTCAGAATATGTGAAGAGCATGAAAATTTAAGAGAGAATCTGAGGAAAATATGTATTGAAAGTGTATATAAATTCGAGAAAATATTTTGGAAAATGTACTATACACTCACTTTATTATGCGGGCACCAAATCATCAAAGAAATGCATTAAATACTATTTAAGAATTTATCATAGTGAGATAAGTTTCAAACACAAAATCTAACGAAGGATATGGCATTCTAAAAAATATATTTTTCATTGACGGGCGAGTATGGATTAGCTCTTGAGTACAATCTCTGATATGCTCCAAGGTGTAATCCAGAGGAGAGATAATGTATAGCAAATTATGTGGACTGATATGAATCCGAGAGAAAAATATATAAAAAAATGTACGGGACTTGTATGCATGGCTATTACACATTTTCAAAAATTTGTTTGCGATTTTGGTTTTGTGTTTGTGTGTCTGAAGCCTAGCGCGAAAAAAATGCTAATATATAGGTTTTGTTCGATCAGCGAGGATTCATACTTCCTATACAGTCGGGATATTACCTAAATTTGAGATTGTATTTTTAGTGCTGAAATCATGCTGCATTAGGAAATGGGGGAGAATGGGGGAGTTTGCAATGCAAATTTTTATTTTGTGCTTCGATTCAGAGGATTTGCTGTGCCAGGCTGTAAAAGTAACCGCGGAAATAATGCACCCAGCATGCACATGAGGCGAAATGTCTGCAGTAAACGACGCTGTTCCGACGGTGCCGGCGTGAATCGTCGAAGCCGAAAATCTAACTGCAATTTTGCCTCATTTAAGCGTGGTTCACGCCTTACATGTACCCTAACAAAATTTAGAGTCGCCCCAGCTTCTGGTAATCCAAATCAGAAGCTGCTGCGTCTGGAAATTTTCACTGAGATATAACCTCTGAGTGAATTAAATTAGTAAATTCAGATCGTTGTGCTAACTATTCTCCAATTCGCTATACGTGAATAAAATAACTTAAATAAACAGTCGTAATTTCTTTCCGACAACTGTACTGAAGAAACCAATTTTCAGTTTTTTGCATTTCTAGGTATATGTTCACTCGTATTTTCCAATCGTAAACTACATAACCATACCTTGTGTGTGAGTAGAAACGGATCATATCTTTTTGCTATGATAGTGCAACATAATTATAGAGTATAGTGAAACTGAATAGAGGTGAAGTGTAGTTATGTACAACTCCCCTGCACGTATTAACATAAATAATATGCATAGTATATTTTTCTATTGATAAGGATACACTGCAACTGCACGCTTGTTTCATTGAACAACTGAGTATCATCATATGAGTAAAATCGATGACAAATGTGAAGATAATAGGAATAAGGAGTATATTCACTCATTCTTCTTGGCAGTGAACTGAAGACAGACCTGACTATTATTATTGGTATTAATTGTGTTCGTTGTATTAAATTAAGTATTGTAGCGGAATTTATCCCCGATTTGGCTTAGCTGTACGTATCCTGGCCTGCGCTGGTCATGTCGAGCACGTATCTCTTCACAGTCATTATCGCTTCTAGATTTTTTATCTCTGTTTTTTATAGTAGATTTAAAATAGAGCAATCGTTTAAAAACGTTTGTTTTCTAAATGAATCCTGTTATTATTAATATAATAAAAATAATTTACTCTGTCTGACTTTTGAATGAGCGTATAATTAAATTCCAAGCATCAGAACTAGTGAAAAGCATTAACCAACAAATAACTATTCATACATCCCCAAATCCAAAACCTCTCAGTATTTTCTGCTTCTAGATTGACTTCATCAAATGACTACATTTTTAAACTTACTCATTTCCGAAGAAAAAGATAGAATAATTAATCTTATCCTTTATTATCTTCACGTTCCACTCAGTCCACTTGAGTTACAATTATAAGAACAGCTCTACTTCAACCAACTTGCGTGATTGATGACATTTACAACGATTATTGTTGTGAATGTCATCTCATTGGAGCAAATCAAAAATGAAGAAGCAGCCGTAATAGAAATATTCTCTATTTGAGCAAGATTGTAAATGAATACTTCTCTTGTTAGAATTATTTTGACGATTATTGACCGCTTTAGCGAATTTATACTCAATAAATTGCCATTGCCGTCGACAAGGGAATAAATTTCCTCAGTCGATTATCGTTTCCTGATTTTGTCCGCACAGGAAATAATTAATTCAAGCAAAAAGTTCATGTGGAGAGCATGAAGCTTATTCGAGCAAAAAAATATATTGGATCTAAATATTTTCGTCTGCCGGCAAATGGAATAGACGATTTCTCTGACCTCTTTTATTGCTCTGATTCGCCAGTTTCTTAATACTTCGAAGACTAATATTTCTTAGTGGGGAAGTTCTTGTCGTCAGGAGAAGCTCAAGGCCGCGAAAATCAGGCATTGAATTCAATCTTCCTAAGATATAGGAATAGGAAATTCTAGCTCTGGTAGCGTAAATTTTGCTATAGTTGTTTAAAGGTGAATGTCAAATTTCATGCAATTCCGTGCATCATGCAGATAAATTTATAAAGCCATTTGTCCGCTTTTGCTGCTTACGGTCGAAAGCAAATTAATGTAAGCTTAAAATTCCAGCCCAATGCTGATGATTTAGTTTATTACCGGTTTCAGTGGGTTAGAGGATTCTTTATCAAACCTCGAATATTTTTGCACCGAGACGAATCCCCTTGTCGCAAACAAGACTAATTTGCTGCTGAAATAATAGGAAGCAATGGTCGCTTTTCTGCATCATAATTGAATCGCCTAGTCTGGCCGCGTCTTTCAATGCAAACGCCATTATATTTACAACGCATTATGGCCGCGTAATCGGAGAACTGCATTTTATTGTCTCCGTAATATGCAAGCAATGCAAGCACAGAAATTTTTTGTATCCGACATGTTCCATTAACTTTAATTAATTTGCGTAGTTTAGCTAGAATTCGGAAAACATACGTCCCAGTCTCATGCTATAAATGCAAGCCACGTATATTTTATACGAAGCGTGCCTGCACCACTTGATAGCACGGGCAAAAATAATGGACCACTCGAGTGCAGTTAGCGACAAGATTTAGGGAGGCCAGGACACATGTGAAAGTTCAAGATATTGAGGATATTTAGTCTAATACTATATGTATAATGCGTACTATTATTTACCAGAAAATGCATCGTATTACAATTTTCAGGGAGCCAAAAATTATTCAGAGAGACGATAATAGATATAATAACTTTATTATATTATTATTAGCAAATTATATATTGCGATGTAAAACTATTTGGAAACTGAAAATTGAAAATGGCAATTCACTTACATGTAACTGATGTAAGAATACATTATTGTCAATATGCATATTGTGATGATAAATTTTCAAGTTGAAGATTGATTGATTTTTCATAATTTTTATTAATAATTTTCTAAGAACGACTCATGGTACAACTTTCCTGTCTGTTGCTCAAATAAAAAATTTCATTTATAACTGCGAGAATTTCCAATGCTCGCGTATCAATTATTAAAGCCAACAAATAATTTCTATACGATTATTTAGGATAAGTATTCTTGATTGTATTTAATTCACCTTAATTTATATTCATATGCTAAACAGTCGTTTGTAACATAATGGTCAAAATTACCATGAAATTATTTGTGTCTTTCCTAAATTGACGAAAATTTTGCTTCACATACATGATATTTTTAGCACCCAATGAATAATGGTAATTTTTCTAGAAAATTTTTTCAGTAATATCCTTCACTATCACCTTTAAAAATCTAAAGGAAATGCTACACTTTTTTTAACTATCAAATGCCATAAACAGACGAGTATCAGCATCGAAAATTACCTCATTTTATGCGACTGTAAATCGATCTAAAAGTTGTATAGGTCACTTTAAAAATGCAACGCGATATTCAGCGAGAGCTGGAAGCTGCGGCGATATGATACACCGTGTCCTTTGTATTGGGAATCGACATACACTGTGCACGGTATCAGGCGTTAGTGAAACGTTGAGTGCAGCTTACGTGGAGTTACGCGCGAAGTGAACTATCGATGATGTACAATGCTGCCTAGATGAAGATCAAGTCAGGATGTTCCTAGATAATGTTTTGTGAACTATATGAAAAGAATATTCTAGACGCACAGTGCGTCTAGAATGTTCTATATGAACGTACGTACTTTAAAATGAATTTTCACCGGGTTTATCAAAAGCAATCGCTTAAATTGTCCTGGTTGGAAAGAGCATTTTGTTTAATTATATTTCATTCTTAAAGCATTTGCAGTTATTACAATCTCCTATATTCGAATATAACATAAGTTAAGTGGTAGTGGCTATCTATATCAGATAGCTATCTATATCGCGTCATAGATAAGATCTGCAGTTGCGTCAGAGACATTTGATCGCTTCTGTCTTCTGTGGGTGGTAGATTCTCTGCTCACGGAGCGAGGGTCCACTCCACATGTACAAGCTCCAGTATCAACTAAGTGAGGCTTGGTCTGGGTGATGGGCAAAATGTAAATACAGTTTCGCGGCATATGGCCGATAGGCGGTGTTATCATGGGATCATGCTAGATCTCTGATAGCAGGTTGCATTCTATCAAATAGCGTCTAAGGTTGTAGGTTCTGAAGTTACTTCACTGGTCCTCACTTAACATTCTGGCAATCATTTCGTCATGATCAAGAGCTGGTCTGCTGGGGTAAAAGTTCTGTCGAATGTCGCTTTGGCTAGCACACTCCGCTGGGACATGCAGCACTGTCACGGGCACCAGCCAGTCGTCACTCGTCAAGTAGGATCAATCCTCAGTCTACCCAGCACCACCTCCATCTGTCGGGATCTCTGATACGATGAGCTCCATGCTGATACGATGTTACCAATAGTTTTTAGTTTATTGCTTCCCGTATTCAGCCACAGCTCTCGACATATGTGGCAAACGCTAGCCCTGATGTGGAGGTAGTGGTCGTTTCATGGCACCTTCTCATTATAAATGGCTTGTCCGACGAAGCAGCGTCCACCGCCGTCTCGTCCGCCCTGTCGATGTCCCGCACCCCTACGTGTCCAGGGACCCAGCAGATGCTTCCCGTTCTCCCGCCTCGGCGAGGCGCCCAAGTTCTGGCCGGACTTGTACGCCATCTATAGCCTCATAACCCCAAATTCTAAAGCGCCAAAGCGAAGGGAGCCTCCAAGACCAGCGGTGGTGTCTGTGGTAAATAAATGCAATGGAGGAACTAGCCAGACATGCACAAAAGATGCTGAGACCCGATTCAAACACCCAAATCCGGGTTCCTTCGGCAAAGGTCATCCGTATGTTGCCTGGCTTCCCCGTAGCTTATGTGTTCTTTCGTTTGATTGGCTATTATTTCTTCTTCCATTTTATTATTGGGGACATGTACTGGAGCTTGCAAGAAGTGTTTTTCTGCAATTGAAGCATTTGATAGGGCGAGTACAGGTCAGTTCATGTTGGTTTCGAGCGCAGTTGGCGCAAATGGCAGCGGGCTGGCGGCATTACGTTGCACCAGGGCCAAAGCCCTCATTTGAAGCATCGGCGAGGCCTCGGGACGTTTAAGTCGCACTTGGCAGCGCGTCCAGCGAACTGGAACGTGCTACGGGATAACGTAAGTTCATGAAAATTTATACCGGATTCGTAACAATAATAGTGAAAACGCTTAAATTCTGTAAGTTAATTTCGATTGCAGAACGAATAAAACTCATTAACTGACCCTACCTCTATGATAATTAATACGACCCTCTTGCAATTTTTTCAATGCCTGCAATCGATTCCTTTGAAACATTTGCCCGCCTATTCAAATTCGCCTATTATTGATTTGGTTCTAATAAATTCAATTTTCTTATTTTGTTTGTTAATTGCCTCTACGTATAAAGCACCTGGACGATAGTAGCACCTGGACAACGCCCTATCGTCCAGTATTCTACACAACTCAGGGAAGCTCCATTTTGGCACAGACTCCTGACCTCTCATGGAACATTCCACCTGAACATTCCACTTGTCCGCCAAATGACCGTAAAGTTTCATAGAATATTTTCCCATCCTCTAAACGATCCTTGCGACTGCCAAAAAATTCACTTTCATTTCGTGCCTACGTCAGCAGAGCTCGCACACGGCTTCCGTTTTTCCTGCTCCACTGAAACTGAAGAAAAGAATACTGCCGATGAAAAATATGGCTCAGTTCTAAACAATTTAAATTGAATATCCTGTTTTAGCGCATTTTCTCATTTATGAAAAAAGGCGTATTGTGCTCGTCATGTCCGTCCGTCCGTCTGTCCGTCCGTCTATCTGTCAGTGACTTCACGGACGGACGGACGAGAAAATGCGCTCTTTGTCACTCACTGCAGTGAGTACTGATTTATATTTTTTAACTTGTTAGTACGCAGGAGAAAGAAGGACCAGAAACACAACAACGCGGACTCCAGCTAAATTCTGTGTCTGACTTGGATTTAATTTCCTAGGCCTATACTTTCAAAAAAAGTTAATAGATCGTAAGTTCATCAGCCAATCATTGACGGCCATTCAAGCTAAATCCACCAATCATTTACAAGAAAATAGAGCGTAGGTACTTACGTTCACTTAGCGAGTTTTGAAAGTATGGCCCCTAGCCCATATCATCGTCTATATAGCAGCAATTGCGGACTTCATTGTCCACTTTCTCTGTCGCTTTTCGTTGGCTCTGACTTGGGTAATTTGACGGTGAAATAAGCACCCATTTAGCTAAGGTATGTATATTGTGCAAACAGTGTTTGGATTTGTGTGTTTGAAATCTGTGTGTAATCGTGTTTGAATTTGTCATTTTTGAACAACATATCGTTGAAAATGTCGATTTTTAGGCTCGTGTTGACTTTCAAGTTCAACAACTATTGTTGATATAGTTCCTACAATGCAGCCAAATTTAAATTGTCCCAAAGATTGATATTTTTTATATTTTTTTGACATCAATATTGATATTTTTTCTTTATTCCTTCATTATTGTGCAGTTATGAGAAAATTTTAACAACAAACTTAATACTTGTTATCCGCTCAGATCTAAATTTATATTCAATACAGACTCTCATTTAAGAAGATGGGATGTTAATTTTTTACTTCAATTAAACATAAAATGTTTATTAATATTTTCAAGGATTGGCTGTTGGGTTCCTAGTAATTTCTTTTGGTCTGACTTTAATTATTGATCATGATCGAAAACAGAAACTAAATTGATTGTTTTTCGAAGTGAAAATGTTATCTAACATCCCCAAAAAACGTTTAAATGATCACTCCTGGAATGTACTGGTCTTTAGAGTTTAGTTTTCAAAATCTTACTTCACTTACTCGAAATTATAAAAATAATGTCTATAAAAAAATTCTTTTAATGAACAACTCAATTGATTTAATTGGGGCTTTCTCTTTAAGCACAGAGGTATTTAGTTTTCAATAATTTAGCGTGCGTATCCCAATATTCAATTTCGTGCATGATAAATTCAACAGTAAGTGCAAGTGCTTTGCAGCAAAATTTTTACTGGATTATAATTTGGTATTATCCTACAGGATCTTCTTTATAAAAGTTATGGATATACTGGTTGTTGAATACTTTTACTTTGCTCCTTAATCATAGAAATTAAACATAAATATAAGAAATGCATATGAACCAGACCTATGAACCGTTAAATTATCAAATCATTTCAATATTCCAAGTACAACCCTTCTAATTAACTTCACTCGCATTTAATGCAATCCTTCGTAATCATGAGCATTTCATTAGAATAAAAAAACCTGTTTCATTAATAGCTGATGTGTTTCGTCGAAATTTTAGCTCCAAATTGTACCAATTACAGTTGCTTTCAAAGTTTGGGGCAGTAGGTCAGACTCTTTTAACTGTGAACTGTCGAACAAAAGCCAGCTAGTGACCGGCAACTCTGGCTTCGAATTACCAGAAGCATGTCAGGCTTGATTGTCCCTGAACTTCGGAGCTAAAATGTGGTCATTCTTTTGAATGGCATTCCAGTGACGTTACTTGTTCTGCATGAATTATAAAGTCGAGAGTGTCACCAAAGTTTGGTTACCGAGAAATGTTCAAATAGTGAGTGAAAGATGAAAAATAATTTATTTATCTAAATGTTTTCTTGCATACAATTTTATTTCCATGCTCTTTAACGCGAATTTCCGTCATGATATATACCATTAACAGGAATTACTTAACAATTTTTCAAGCGTATTTTACATAGCACACATGTGCCTTGATTTTTATGAATAGAATAGTGACCTAACTCAATTCAGATTCAACTCGATTTAAATGAACAATACACATGTAAAATGGATCAGCCAACGATAATTATAATTGGCGTGTAGTGACCGAAAAAAATAAGTCACTTAATATATGCATGCTCGAAGACACGTATTATTTTAACTATAATAGTATATTTAAGCAACCTTACAGACCACCAAAGATCGGTTGAAGTAAGAACTAATAAACAATTCAAAGATTCTTAATTAGCTCTCATGATCACTGTTTATCTCCCTTAAAAAACAGGGAATTTATATCCGTTTAAAATTTTATTACATTTTTACTACCAACTAATGGTGTCCCTATGTCGATAACACATGATTTCTCCATCATCTTGATAGTTCCATCATCATAACCATCATCATAATCTCGCAGTTGCGCTGCGATGTTTCTTGAAAAACATCCTTTATTCGATTTAATTTACGCTAATTATTGCCAATTTAAGTATATTTTGAATTTACAGTTTTCACTGAGATCAAATTCCAGCAACTAACAATCAGAAACAATTTTTTTAAATATTATAATTTGAGCAATGATTTTATGATGAATAGAATGTTTAGATAGAATATTGCGTGGCTGAGCCATTACACTTTATTACTGAAGTTCCCATACTGAAGAGTAAGTTCGTTTCTTCTATGCAGAAATTCTCGGAACTTTTTCGATATCCAGAATAGTTTTTACTGTCATATCGTTTAGTATGGCAGCCTGGCCAATTGACGAGGCTCTTCGGCAGATTAATCTAACTTGGAGAATGGCAGCCTAGGCAATTGAAGATTGGGCCCGTCTGGCCAGCCCTTGTTTCTTGGCTCATTGATACACCAGCTCTGTCGAAATCCAAATTCTGTTCAGGGGCGCCAGAGGCTCGCCATAGCCATCTTAGAAGCAAATCAGACGCAAATCGGCAGCCTACTGTATCATGCTACTATTTGATAGCCGTTTTCAGAAGTCACATGCCCTATATAGGAGCCAAATCTGCGTAAGACAGCCGAAATTAGCGGCTGAACAGACTGCCATATGCTCACCCTGCTCAGTAGCTCGCATGAGTTCTTGGTGAGAACGTGACCAGCCCCTGATTCAGAAACCCAGATGATGCAAGTACAGGCGCATGATCTTCAGCACGTGTGCGTTTCAACACCCATGCAATGCGTGTACGTCAACGTTTGTCAGTTACGTTATCTTCAATTCGCTAAATTTGAATGCTTTTTTGCTCACACAATCCGTTTCGACACCTGGGACAAATTTTTGGAACGAATTTTTAGAATCACGGCGCATTTGCACGAGCTTCATTGCGCCTACAATTAGTGACCATCAACATGCGACCAATGAGCGTGTTCAGCCAACACACGTGCATTGCGTTTTCTTAGACACGCATTCCTCGCGTTTATGTCAAGACGCTTACGATACGTTTCCGTGCAACGTTACGTTACGCTTGTGCGTAACGCATCTCCCTTGTGATATGTGTACTTGAACACGCGTGCATTGCTTGTACGTCAAGATGCGTGTATTGTGTGTGTTCAGCAAAACACCAACGTTTCAGAAGGGCACCTAAACAACCCACTTTATGCTCCCTATTTAGGAGAGGGGGTTATCAACTACCCCGGCTTGAGACTATGCTGGGCAGTGAGACGTAGTTCGGAGACGCTAATATAGGGCAGTGGTATACAGTTCTTCATGTTGGGACGTCCATTGGAAAACACTTCTAATTCAAATTGTGTAATCTTATCGTGTATAGTGAAGTCAACGAATTGACAACAATTCAGTTGATGAATTGACAACAGATGTTTGAAAACGGCCATTAGATTTAGTAATGTTGCAGTCTAGAAAGGACAAACTATTGTTCGATTCGAGTTCCATAGTAAATTTAATAGAATTATGTTGCAAGTTTAGGTAATCAAAGAAAAGTTTTACATGAGAAGGATGCTTGAAAATGAGAAAGGTGTCGTCGACGTATCTGTTATAAAAAATTGGCTTAAAATCAGGAGGACAATTGGTCAGCCATGAAACCTCATGAAAACACATAAAAATATTCGCAAAGGTTGGGCCGAGGGGAAGACCCATGCCCAACGTTTTCAATAGAGATATGCTAAACTTTTGTGGTGTTTTCTTCGCTTTTAAATTTCTATTGTACTTATGATAGTTGCAAAGACTGAAAGAGGGTTATTAAGTGGTAAAATAATTAAAAACTTGTCACACTATTCTCCATAGTGAACTTAGAGATAAAATACCTTTCCTGTTTGTAAATTGCCAGTTATGTGTTAAGGTCTTGTATGCGTACGGTTGGGCTGTGTATAAGCCGCATGTGATCAGTATAATTGTATGACGTTAAGTTGTTTTGATTTGAGGCGGACGTGACAGGAGCCGAAGCTGGACAACCGTTCACTGCGCGCATACCGAGTTTCAATTAAAATGAAATAATTTTTATTTCTTGCCTAAAGTATTATTGGTAACGGGACCATGAGCGCTTGGCCTGCACCTGCATATTACCGCAGTATTTTGTTTATACGGTGCATGTCATTTGGAGTTTTGAAATTAAAACACGGTCTGTGCTGTGGCACCAAGTGCAATTTGCGAGTATGGCGCTCATTAATGAAGTGACGTAGTATTTTGATTATGTCCCACGCTGTTAAACCCTCGAGCTCTATTCTGTCAGGCTGGGCTGGTATGTCAAATTAAATTCCATTGATGATGAGCTCGCAATATTTCACTTGCAGCCCATGCAGCCGTTTTCGTTCTACAGCATTAAGCTAATTACCTCATTTCTGCCCGCTGGCCCTTCGAGTCATTTATACAAGTTAATGCAGGAAAATTTGACCACGGTAATATAATAATTAATAATATAATATAAAATATACTATATAATATAATGATAATAATAAAGATAATAATCTCACTTCCGCACGAAGACGATAATTGTCATGCGAATACAACTTGAACATCAAAGAATATATTTCAACAGATATTTACAATTCAGAGTTGGGAATGATCAGTGACCAGAAATTCACCTCAATTCAGGCCTCTTGACGAGAAAAGTTTGCTCACATGATCCGATAGAATCTTATTATGATATATTGCCTAAAAAGTAATTTTCAATCTCATTATTTAATAAAAATCAATTGGTCGAAATGTTTCTTTCCCTTACTCGAAAGTCATCACAAAACGTAAGGAATATTTCTTTAAATGATTTTAAAATTGCTGGAATCACCACCGCAAAGCACGAATTAGCAAAGTAGAGCTTAAATCAATTACTAAAAAGAACTCGAATAAACATAAACAATGTAACATATCATACACTTCAGCACAATGCCAAGGGTGCTATGTAAAGTTACAATATCGCTTGATGTATTTATTCTGTTTTGCCGACCTTTTCTTTCAGCTCAATAAACAATATCAAGGAGCATAACAATAACGAAGCGTTAACCTTGTCTGTCAGCTCATAAAGGAGTTGAACAATGGTTAAATGTTAACCATCAAATAAATTTTAGAAAATATATAAATCATATTTTCGAAAGAAAATTTCATTCATTTCTCTATTACTTTAGAAAATGCTCTTGATGCGAGCATACAATCTATGCAATTAACGTCAAATGTAATCTCTGCCTCGTCGGCAGAGGCTGCTTCCTTCCTTACAAGAAAATCTATCTTTTCCCTCGCGAATTATAATGAGGAGAAAAATGTATGCTGACGCGAGTTCGTGAAAGCTTTCGCTTGATGTATTACTTGCTTCAGAGAACCTCCACTGAAGTGAAATGCTTCCAAGGAACAGCGACGCTGTCGAGAAAGTGGTAACTGACTAATGATTCTGCTAAAATGCAGAATTTGTGTCAAAAATGTTATTTTTAAGATTCGATAAATTTTCAGTACACTCTTTGTGTCTTGCCGCCTAAGGGCTTTTCTCATTAATTAGACTTCAGCTCACTTACAACCTACACTTGAGTCAACAGACCTGCTTTCTAATAATCATAATCTATTTTCAGAGTTCTGGGTAGCGACAATGAAACATCAACGCCTCAAAGTAACTGCGCTTATTATTCAGATTATTTTTATGTAGCAGTTGTTGAGCAATTTCAAATATTACCTCCAAAATCACGCTCTAAATAAGCAAGACAATTTGAATATTGAAACACTCACCAGGTCATTCAAAAGTTGCTGTAGATATTAAATATGTACTCCAACTTCTACAAAGATCTACAGATTGAGTGCTAATCATCTTATATTGCAAGCGTTTTGTTATGCAGTTTATTTTCCCGCGAGGCAGAAACAAATATAACTGAATTATCTTAAGTTGTCTTACAAATGAATTCTCTTTGTGATGACCTAAAATTAATTCCTTTGAATGATCTGATTTGTATATATTGCTACTTGAAATAAACAAAATTTCATTGGTGCGACGTATCCTTCAAACAACTTAGGTTTGGGTCGACCAATCGTCACCGACAAAAAAAAATATTCTTAATTTTTCTATTCAAACCTATTTATCAAGTCTATCAACCTTAAACCAATTTCCTGATAACAATCATCATTATTCCTGTTGTGATCTCTGATAAGCTTTTTTATCGCGATGGCGCCAACTCTCCATCCAGCCTTGGGATCTCAAAAGACGGCTCTCCAGCCCACGCTTAGCCCTTTAAGCTGCCACGCCATTTAGGCAGCGCGCTCTGAGTATCCTAAGGACAGTTCTTATAGCTGTTCTAAGCACCAGCCAGTGAGCGGAGTTTGGCTATGAGACAAAAGTAACCGAGTGCTAAGCACTCCTTTAAAAAGCCTTGCTGCTCGTAATTTTGGCGCCAACGCCTCGTATTCTGCCTCGGTGAGTGTCGCCCTCATATCCAGCGCTTCCAGTAGCTGCTCCAAGTACTGCCTGCAACCTCTTTAACTTAATAATATTTTTTCTAAATTCGGGACAAATTGTGCTCGAGGCAGCACCGTATGAATACTAGAATGAGATTAGTACAGCACCGAAAAGGATTCGGTGGGTGTACGCATCAGCCTACCATTTATGTTGCAAATGTCGTAGCAAGCTTTCGTAACTATGAGTGTTTCCACAATAAAGAGTCCGCATAAATTATTCTTTGAGATTTAGGGATGTTGCATCACATCTGTTTAAAAATTGGAGTTCATAAGAAAAATGTCAAGTTGATGAGCTATGAAAGCCAAACGTTCCAAATATCGAATCGTCCTAGAAATTTAAAAGCGAAGAAAACTCGACAAAAATTCAGCATTTCTCTATTGAAAACGTTTCGGAGACCAGCTTCATCGTAAGTTCGATAAATCTAGAACAAAAATACAGTCAGAAAATTTCGAATCGTCCTGTTCCGTCCCACTACCATTAACAGGAAGCCAGCAAAAGCATGCTGCGTCAGCGGGCCCAGCTGAGGTAGACGCGCGTTAATTACGCTCCGCTGTTCTCATGCAGGGTCGCGGGACGATCTTGCTCACCGAAGGGACAACAGACGAAGAAGGCGGCGAACAAGCCTGGCCAAGAATGACGACCTTCATAGCACGTCGAAAGGTTTTATATAAGCACTCAAGAATAACAATAGGATACATTTATTTAAATTTGCTTATAATCTTTGCGTTTATGCTGTTCCTCGTGCAATATATTAACTAAAGTATTCACCTACTCATGAGCACGGTGACGAGACTGTGCTCAAGTATGTGCAGCAGACTGTGGCGGTGCATAAATTTGGATAGAAATTCATTAGAGCACTGAATAGGAAAGAAAGTATTTGACGAAGGCCAACGCTCGCAAGTTCCGGTAATTCTTTTGTGCTCAGTAGTCTTAAGTTGGTTTATCAGCAAAAATATTATAGATCTAGCCAAAAATATGAAATGGGGTCAGAGATTTGATAAATTTTCGCATCATTAACAGTTAGTGTGTAACTCAGAAATCATGCCAAAAAAGGTCCTCAATACCTGTATATCAGTCGTAACAAGCAATTTCTGAAAGTTAAACGATATATTAATTAACTTCATTCTTTATTATTTTAGTGGCACAACATTTGATTTGATTTTAAAACATTAAATCATTGTAAGGGGCACGCGCCAGTTTACTGCGGTAGTCAATACCTCGTGAAACTATTGCAGTCATACTATGCAGTAATTCATATTTATACACAGCACAATGCAAGAATGCTAGAAAACATATCATTCCATGCTTAAATATATCACTACCACAACTCCTTTCAATAAATGAACTCATCTTCTGGGATATTAAAGTCATCTTTCTGCAAGACTTCCCAATTAGGCGGAAATACAAGAACAAAGCAAAAATAACAATTTCATTTTACTCTCATTCAGCGCCATATAGGGAAACCGTTCGTCCGACTCAAATTATGAGAAGTTAAAAAAGTTTCAACGCCCTTCCTAAAAAATAAATCTTCACAGTAGTTGTAATCCAGACAATAGGAATTCAGACAATCACAAACGTTTATTTTCGTCGAACAATTTATTTACGTTGGGCTCAATTTCACACAAGGCGAATATTTCAATGAAAATTAATTGTCACTACAAGGAGCGCTGTAGCCCCCGGCGCAGATCTGTTACTAATTGGGTCCGCCTCGGTTGAACTCGAGCAATCGAGATACCGGAGTTGAGAAACTCAGACTGAGTTACTAACTCGGGCGCGCCTGGTGACTTGGTTCTAATACAGATCGTGTTAGGTTGCATGCGTGATGAGTGGTGTTCAAGCGCATGTGTACGTCAAACTTACTCAAAGGAAAACAGGTGAATAGTTAATTGAACGGATAGTTTTGGCATTTTGAATGGTTAATTGAACGTATAGTTTTGGCATTTTGAATGGTTAATTGAATGGATAATTTTGGCATTTTGAATGGTTAATTAAACGGTGCAGGTAATACCGAATATTGAAACAGGGGTGAGATTTTAAATGAATAATAAATTTTGTTAATTGACCTGATTTTAATTTTTGAAAGTTTTGGATTGCCATTTCTGTGCCAGCGCGAGTAATAATTGGTTCCATGAGCATTTTCAACAAAATTTGTAAACATGAAGAAATAAATCAGTCATGGTCCTAACGTACATGCATATTCGTATGTTCTATATGATTGAGACTACAAATTTAGTGCTTCCAATTCATTATTATAACTCTGATGGTATCATAAAGTCACACTTCACTACGAGAACCAAAATGCCCATTTTTATAGAAATTAACAAATTGAGCTTTGAAATATGGCCTTGCGACAATAACTTGCACTCGCTTAATTCAAATTGACAAATAATTTAATTCATGTTGACACAGTAAATTTTGTTTGCGATAGTTATTTATTATAAAACGAAAGTATAATTCTCCGAGGTCTTAAAAATACATAGGGTTTCATTGAATCCAAGTTATTGAATTAATTGTCGTAGCAGAAATAAAATATTTCAATACTTTTTTTAATAATATTATCATTCATATTGAATTGAAAGTTCGGAGTATTGCTCATAATTCATTTTCATTTGAATAAAAATTATTTGAATAAAAATATAAATGGGACAAAAAGGCAAACGAAGTCATCGAATGAGGATGCACAGATTGCAGGATGTAACATTAGATATAATTTTTTTTTATTTTACTTACGCTTATTGCAAAAAGTGAATCATTCTGTCGATGCTAAATTTTTAAATTTTTTGAGCAACCAAACGTAGAACAACTAACAAATTTGTTAGTTATTACATTGAAATGAAAATTATTGAGACCGATAAATGTAAAATTCTACTAACTCTTAAAGCGATGCATCCTTAACAATCTCAAATCCATCAAAAAGAACACTCTTTGTGTTTTAAAGGCTTGATAATTAACTAAAAAAACGCGATACAATTTATGACGAAATTTTGTCGTATTCATTTATGTCCCTAATTTTTTGGAACCTGTTCTCGGTATGAAAATGACGTTTTTCGCCAAGCCCAAGCCATAGATCATCGTTTGCTGCGTGCCGACAGCTCTAATTCGTTTAGAAGTCCTCCGGCAAAAAATCGTGTTTGTTGGTCAATGCATCTCCCGCTGTCGTTTTGAAGCAATCATCGGAAGTTGCGCAATTCCAACTTTGGCTATCCTTCGTGCAGCGCGCTCCAGTGATACAAATGTTCTCAGTTGGGACAAGTTTACACGGCGCTCATTAAATAAGCTCGCAGTTTCGGGAAATCGAAAGCTGCTTACTCTGATCCATTTGATCTTGCGCAGGAGTTCCTCCTAACGACCCAGTGGAAATTTACAGACGCGGCAGCTTCTGATTTGGATTACCAGAAGCTGGGGCGACTCTAAATTTTATTAGGGTAGGAGTTCTTCCCAGCGAAAATTTACAGTCGCGGCAGCTTCTGATTTGGATTACCAGAAGCTGGGGCGACTCTAAATTTTATTAGGGGAGTTTCATGCGCGATATACTTCGAACAAATTTAACAAATTTATTGTAATAATTATCCTAATTGAACATGGCAGTTAATCTCTGTTCTTACTTGAAATTTACTAAAAATTTACAATCTTCTAACCCGTTTCGTATTCATACTAAAAAGAAACAAGGTCAAACATTCAGTAGAAGTGCGAGTCAATAAAAACTGTGTACGGAATGGAGGTACCGAGTTAGCGTGCAGTAAAGTGCAGTAGGATTGTAATTCTACTAACGCATATATCCTCGTTTCGACGATCTCTTCTCTCAGCGCACCCCTCCAAAAACTTTGCAAATTGCAACATTCAGAAGGGATATTGGCAAAAGTGAGGCTTATTTTCCAATAACGGTCATGTTTCCAAATTTATCGCCCGTCACACTGAAATTTGGTATTAGTTTGATGGAGAGTCGGTAAAATGCGGCACACGTCAATTTGATCAAGCTACCTAGCTTTGGAAAATTGGATAGTTGAATGCCATTAATTTATTTACTATTTCAACGTTCGCTACAAAAAATACAGGCTAAGTACACTGTACTAAACGTTGGTCATTTAGTCGATTTAAGGTGAATGAGCAGTGAGAACATTATTTTGTGCAGCTGCATTATCAGTATATAATTACAGTTAACGGTGCTAACTGCAGTTATTCACTTTTTTATTTACTTTATATTGCAGTTGTTTACGTGACGCCTGAGTGTTTCTTGCTACCTAATTTACGAAAATTAATTGGTGGTTATAAAGCCGCGAGTCTTATCAATGCGCAGGTAGCCCCTGCGTAATGCAAAAGTCGCCCAGCCTTCTTGGACCGTAGTACCAAATACATTTGATACAAGAAATAATTTATGTTTTCTTTTAGGAATCGTACCGATTAAAATAGTCTTGCTGTCTTGGAAATACAAGCACGCGTGGTTGTAATAAAATAAAATAATAATTAAGTTCAAAATTTCTAATCCGAGATTACTATTAAATTAACTTTCGGGTTAATCCCTTTTCAATAAATTTTTTGCAACGGCTGGAAATTTTCACCAAGTAAAAAATTTCTTGTAGTCTTTACATCACTTGGAATTGAAGTATCGAAGTAATACCTCGGTTTTAGGTTTAATATCGATTTTATCGATAAGATAATTTAAAGTTTCGTTTCTGACTTCGTGATGTAGTTTATTATAGATTTTAATCCTATTACTGGAGAATATCTGTTGACCATGATTTAATGGAAGCATTACGCATGTAATGCAGTTTCTGGTGTATCGCCGTCTGTCAACCTCAGGCTTTATAAGTCATGTATAATGTAGTGATGATTTACGTAAGGCAAGATTCCTTACAATAGCGGCCTTCAATTTGTTTCCATCTATAGAATAGCTTTTTAAATGAATTTTTGCTCCACTTTATAAAGGGATGGATTTCTATTGCTCCTCATTTGTCAAATATGCTGACTCTTCAGCTGAAGTTATAAAACAGTACTAGGCGCGCAATTTTTATCCAGTTCAATTAAGAATGTAAATTATTTTATTTAAATTTGCATAATATCAGGCTAGTGTGAATGCCTTACATGAACACAATTATTTTAGAAGCCACTGTCATGATAAAATTCAACTCGAATAACCTAACGGAGAATATTGTTAATCCCAATTCCGTGCCCGTGAAATTTTAATTTTCTTTGTGGAACATTACAATCAGCATATATTAATGCCATGTAGCAGACCCTTACTAAATTAAAAGCGTAGATCTTAAAAAAATTAAGTGTACAAACGTTCTGTCGGCCAATTGTTGATGATAGAATGCCACAGACCTTCCCCCAGAAACTTCCTCCCACAGAAACTTCCTCTGGATGCCATACATCATTCAATAAAGGATGCATGTATTGAATCTACGTATATCAAGTTTTAAGTAAATCAGGTTATAGAAAATTAAATTATAAAATTTTTATTGTAGTAGTTCTTGCACGAGTAATCCATACTAATTACTCAGATTATTTTTTTGTGATTAAATTACTTCTTGTATACTTGTACAGATTTCCTGTAAGGTTGAATTGGATGAATAACAATTCATTGAATTGATTGGCCCCGTTCTTTGCCGTGTTGTGGGCAAGACATTATTCTCATTAATGATATTCGCCAGCTTCATTACACTCTTGAGAGCAAAAAACATAATTGCACATGAGGGCAAGTGAACAAAACCTCCTAAAGTAACTCATAAATTATCATTATTGCCATGACACACTACATGGAAATAATTTATTTTGCTCCTGGGACATCTTCAGCCTGCAGCCATTGTGTCGGGTACAGGACGATGCCCCCCGTGAACAGCTCTACTGTGTCGAGTACAGGGCAGTGCCCTCCGTGAACAGCTCTACTGTGTCGGGTACAGAGCGATGCCCCCCGTGAACAGCGCTACTGTGTCGGGTACAGGACGATGCCCCCCGTGTACAGCTCTACTGTGTCGGGTACAGGACGATGCCCTCCGTGAACAGCTCTACTGTGTCGGGTACAGGACGATGCCCCCCGTGAACAGCTCTACTGTGTCGGGTACAGGACGATGCCCCCCGTGAACAGCTCTACTGTGTCGGGTACAGGACGATGCCCTCTGCTCCATTGTATAGAGGGAGTTCATTCGTCCGATTGACTGAACAAGAATTTAATTAAAAAAATTCTACAAGTTTCTATTAATTAATTAATTTGACTTATGATTACGAACGCTTCTATCTTTTTGTTATACACGATTAACTCACTCGCCACAACATAGCAAAAAGACTTAGAAAGTCTAATTATTTTATTCTATTATTGCTTGGATTCGTCATATCAGTTCTAAATCATATCTCAATACCTTTTTGTGCCACACTTTTGTGGATGAAAGCTCAAGCCTAACTAAATATAAGAGAGAAACTTTGGGAAAAGAAGTATTATGACATTATATCTTAAGTGATTTAAACAGTTACTGATCGTCCAAATGACAATTAATCTGTTTTGTCAAGGTAAATTAACATGAGAATCTACTACAGATTCATTAGTCGCAATGCTAACTTATTTTGACAAAACCATCAGGACAAATCATTCATAAATAAATATGCTTTACTTAATACCGCACTCCTCTCTACTGAGCCAGGCAATAGCAGAGGTCAAATGCAGAGCGGTAACTATTGTTCGCAGTATTGGGCATTTACAAGTGATGTCCTCATAAGTATAAATCATATAATATCACATAGTATTTTATTTTAGATTTTTGTTACTTATTTCAGTTGTCTTTCAAAATATTAGGTGATACCAACATGCTCGTATATTGCTGGTCCGTCAGAACGAATCATAATTCTCATATTAACTAAGCAAATGACGCCCTTTGAGGCGTCTGTTGAAAGAAATGTTCGATTTTTTAAGAAAAATATATTTTCATTTTGACGTTTCATAGCATGTCCTAATGAATGTATCTTATGAACGACTCGTGCTGACGCTATATTGTAATGACTCTATATTGTAATGAACGCGTGTAACATCAAGCATTATAATATAGAATTGTAAATCTAAAATTTTCTTTCTTTTCAGTAAAATTACTGTCATGGTATTTTATCGTTTTCAAAAGGAAAATTTCCTTCTCTTTAATCATTATGTTTCCATCTTCATCTCTTATATATTAAATATTAATTAATTTAATAATATTAATTAAATATTAAATTAATAATATTAAATTAATATTAAATTGTGTTTATAATTTCCTCAAGCGATTCAATGAAAACAATGCAGGAGTACATAACTTTCTGAGTGAACAAACTATCTTTTTTGATAAGAGTTCAGTTAAACAGGGAAAAGATGTGAATAAAGGATCTGATAATTATTAATTATAATTCCATCATTCAAAAGGAACTAGCTCGTTGAACTTATTCCGTGACACCGATTTAAGTTCTCGGATGTTCAAACAAAGAACCTCTCATGGAGTATCTTCCTCAGACGACAGCAATTGATTTGTTTCCTCGTTCTGCGACTAAGTTTAGGAAGCTGGCAATCGTTACCAATGAAAACCTCCGTCAATAAATGTCAGGATGAGTCAATGACCCCTAAATGAATTACTTTAGACTTTTCAGTCAGAGGCTAGGAAATATTATGAGATATTTCTTTCGGACTTTCTCCGTACTCACTCAATTTTAGATCGCAATATTTTAGCATCAGAAAGAATCACTTTTTTTAGTCAAGACTAATGTACTAGAATAGATCAATCGCTACAATCAGAAGTTTCCTAATTTAAATACAAAATAACTCAGTACGCGTATAGTTCTTGATTATTTTTAAACACTTTAGTAGTCATGCTTTAATAAAAGCAACAAATGCAATGAAAGGAATTGTACCTGGAAAATTAAGCGATTGACCAGCAAGTCCCAGTGTCAAAAAGCTTTTAATAAGATGTACGTTTCTTATTTTATAGACAAACGTATTTATATTCAACCATTTAGAGCCAATTAAAGATCTTAGTCAATCGGACATGATCGTTAAAAATTCAAGTTGCTAATTAGCAATTTGCTCACCAACAAATGACGTTAAAAATTATTAATTATTATAGATATTACTTTAACTGGAAATTTAGCCATTTACAAGTACAATAGCAGCTCCACAGTGTACAATTTGATGGTAATAGGACATTCAGACTGCAATTTCATTATAATGGCGCAATTGCGAAGCCTACGAGCTTTGGTTAGCTTTGCTCGCGCCGCAAGATCACCGGAGTGAAAAATTGAACTCCACAGCATCTTCCGTCCGAGCTTTGCGGTCGCTGACCCTGCTAATAGAGAAGCATAAACGCCCCTCCATGGACGCAGCATGGAACTAAAGCGTCAAATCTTGGAGTGTATCGTGGGTTCGAACCAGTTACTTGTTCCGTTAATTATCCTATAACAGTATTTGTCGTACATGACATTATATGTTTTACCTGATTGTTCGATAAGACAGTTGTTAATGCATAATAATCATCCATATTGGATACCTACACACTTGCAAGGGCAATTGGACATTCTTGTATCTAAATGTTAGACCAGCCAAGTCAGTGGCATGCATTTCATTACTAATTTTATAATACACTACCTATAGAAGGATATTACTTGCAACAAATACATACGTTCCAATAACTTTCCTACCATTTTTATTTGCATTAATGACAACTTATAATTTACCACCCATTGGGCTAAACAAGTGCTTCTCAAGTTATAATGTTCCTTCAATACTCAATATTCATCTGTCAACTAACTTAGTAAATTTGATGGAAATACATTTTTAAATCAGGCTTTTTTAGTTCGAAAAATATAAATTAATCAAGTTATTTGAATTACAGTTACCCATATTATTAGAAGGGACTCACAATCTAGTCTAATACAGAACTTGGTTTTTGAGATTTTTTCTTGAGTTTCTTTATAAATAAGAACACTAAACACGAAAATAACAATTTCAGCAAAAATTATCTCATAAAACTCCCTGTAAGAAAAACGAGTCAAAACTCCCTCGATGACTTCGCACGTTGCAGTTTAGGAAAAAAAAGCGTAGCTGCTTCTGGCAAAACCATCTCAAGATGAAACAAACTCAATTGGCGCTCCACAACTCGCTCGCTTATTAGTCTTGACAGAAACAAAAGACGGTCCTTGGACCTCTCGAGCTCTCGTGAACTCATCCAATTTTGTTTTTTCGTTGGCTTCTTGCTTTCCAGCGGCGAAAAAACGGCGTCTTGCCAGTGCCATCTGTTGATTAGCTCAACAAACATTTACCAGTGAACTACGCCCGTCTTCGGCTTCACAAAAATAAACACTTCGCTTTGCGCCCAAAATACTGCAATTTTCAGGAAGGCCTGAGATGCTGGAGAGACAAGAAATTTATCCAATCATTGACACAAAACGCTTAATTTAAAAAATTCTATGCCATTGAAAAAATATGACGCAAATGTAGAATATCACAATATGTAATTGTTTTTACTTCTTTTGTTGTCGTTTCATAATAATTCTATGAAAAAAATTACCCAAAGGCAACTGGTACCAGATCGTTTTTTGTTCTATACGAAAATAAACATAACATCAGTCACCTTGAAATTTTGAAGTAAATTTATCACTGCATTTAAGTCGGCCTTGAAGATTTTACGCCTTAGTGCCTCATTTTATCTGAAAATACATTCCATAAAATAAATTTTCATTTCATTTTCCAGATATACCACGTCAATAAGTAAACAGTACAGACTCACAACTTTATACCACATTGAGCCAGTGTAACGAGATAACAGCACAACATTGAAGAGAATCTTCTAAGAGGAATGACCGCTCATCTTACGCTAAATTACCAGTCATAACTCTTTACCACTCGTCGTTCTCATGATACGATACTTTTACGCATCATTAAAGAAGATGACGTGGGCCACCTAGAAAGAATCACCTATTGCTAAAGTGAAGTCGGTCGTCAGAGCCCAATATCGATCCTGTTATGGCGCCAGTTATTTGGGAATTACTGATCTTATGCTTACTTACTAAATGGTTTGTCGATACTTTAAGTACGAGAATAATTATATAAATTTGGCTTTAATTCATTTGGATCTTTTATTTAAACAATGCTCACGATGAAGAACAGAGTGTACGGTGTGCACGGCAATTGCTTTGTTTAGAGGCTCTCACTGAATATTCATAGACACGGCCATCTAATCTATAAATTTTCAGTAAATTATTTATACATGAATTAAGTATTTACAAATTATAATTAGATCTAGTTTTGACGGATCTGATTTGCCCTGCTAAAATCATGTAACCTGATGAAGATTACGAATTAACTCGTGGAACTAAGGCTAATCGAGTTATGGAACCACACATCTGAGGGATCAACTTTCAGGAAAAATATTTACCATCCATTTTCACGCTTTATGGAGTTGTTAGAAGCCTTCCTTTATTCTAGTCCTCGGCCTTGTCAAAGTGACTATGTTTTCTAGCATCCAGTTGCTGCGAACTGTAATGAATACCGATTAGCTCCTGTTTGGTTTCTGTGTCCACACGTGTGTGTATTGTCTAACCTTGTAGTGGCAACTTGCGAAAAAAGTTGGGGACCGTTGGCCCCATTCTTAATGATCAGTTTTTCTAAGGTCACTTGCACGCTGACCCACCAGAACCATTTTATTGCAGTACACAACACACTGGATAGTGTATACACTTACTTTGGTGGCATGATGATATTTCAAGCATGGTCATCTTCGAGCAAAAGTTAACCAAATATCCTCGGACGCATTTGGCCGAGATTAACGCATATGCCTTCCACATCTAACATAAGTACTTAAATAGTGCTTCCATTCTTTATAATATATTGAGCATGGAACCAAAATTAACATTTTTAGCGCATTTTCTCATTTATGGAAAAACTGCACTATTGTGCTCGCCATGTCCGTCTGTCTGTCTGTCCGTCCGTTTGTCCGTCTGTCCGTCCGTCCGTGACCTCAAGTTTTCGTCGACGAGAAAATGCGCTCTCTGTCACTCACTGCAGTGAGTACTGAGTAATATTTTTCTTAAACATTAATATGACTATATGAGAAGTGTTCATGATTCCGAAGTGTTCAACTGATCAAAATTAAGTGACACGCTGAGTCAGGAGCGGATGACTCTGTTTAAACTAAATATTATGTCATTAGTCTACTGGGAACGTGAACATTGGCCGTATAAACAGAGGCTCTGCTATTCCCGAAACAGCTCCAAACTGAACCTGAGAAGGAAAAATGCGGAGCAGTATGATCGAGATGAGTAACAGTTTATATTGCTATTCCATGAGAGATGCTGTTCCTCTCCAACGATACACGGCACCGATCGAACAGACAGCGCATATCGCTGTATACAACGCGCGTTTAATGCGCGTATGCAACGCGCATAGCAGTGTACAATACAGAAGTCAGTTGAGTGTACGAAGAAACAGTCCTCTTATTGCAGACAACGACAATACTGACAACGGCAATGTGCATTATTTACAGGAGCGGTTAGAGGTCAAGGAGTTACAATGTATTGTACAGAACTGACAGATGCAGGGCACAATTCGAACAGTAATTTTCAAAGTGGAGCGTTTCACGATATAATATTAACATCAGTATCGACGAGATAGACAGTTTTAATAAGTAGACAACAGCAATGATCTGATCTTCCAGCAGTTGAGCGCCTTTTCAAGACAGCTGCGGGAATGGCGTTGGTGTCAGGCATGCCTTATGAACCGTTGTCCCTCCATATACCTCTCATCAAGGATTCCATACTTGGGTTGGAAGCGTAATTTACATTTCCTGCCACTGTCCCATTGCTTCCAGGCAAAAACTAATAGTGATCCACTCGTATTGAAGTGTGGTTGGTGATCTAGAACATTTTTATGTAAATGCCTTCAACGCTGTAAGGTCTTCCGGTAAGCTGCCCAAATAGCAGTGTCGAAGTCTGTCGTCTTTATCACGCTAAAAGGTGTGAAATTGCCAGAGGTGGGCAGTAGCGCGCTACATGTAGCGGCCGCTACTAGCGGCCGCTACATTTTCAGTAGCGGTAGCGGAGCTACATTTAAGCAATGTAGCGGTAGCGGTAGCGCTCGCTACACATTTAAGTAGTGATACGAGGTTTTGCCGCTACAGGGCTGCCGCTACATTTATAGATAAAGCCTTTAGATTTTACTTAATAGTATTTAAAATTATTTAAAAACCAGCATGATACATACATAATATAAATTACAGAATAAAACTGTACGAAAGATTTCGGTGTAATGTTGTCAACCTCAGCCTGTTACTAGTGTCAACATGCAGAGGTGGGCAGTAGCGCGCTACATGTAGCGGCCGCTACATTTTCTGTAGCGGTAGCGGTAGCGCCCGCTACATTTAGAGCATGTAGCGGTAGCGGTAGCGGCCGCCACATTTCAAAGTAGCGCTGCCCAGCTCTGGAAATTGCACGTAATTTCTTTTTTTTTCTTACTTTCGCCCGACTACCCACAGTACGCTTGGATCGGACTATCAGCTGGATGACCGAGCAGTTTTCTCGCGGCAGCTCGACCATCTGTGAAGGTGCAGGCGTAATGTTTGTGATTCGTTTCTATTCGTACGCAACTTGGTGATCCTCTTCCTAAATCCATCACAGATCATAATAAACAAGATTTCCCATCATAAACATGATTTTTTTCAAGAGAACGACTGCACAGTTACCAGTGTAACAAGTACATAGACACGGGTACTGTGCAACAGGTTACTTCGTTTCCGCATGACGGCAGTGTGCAGCCATGCTGAAACGAGTATTGAAACAACGCTCGTTCGCACAGACATGCAACAATAATTTTTAAAATATAACTCAGTACTCACTGCAGTGAGTGACAGAGAGCGCATTTTCTCATCGACGAAAACGTGAAGTCACGGACGGACAGGCAAACGGACGGACGGACAGACGGACAAACAGACGGACGAACATGACGAGCACAATAGGACATTTTTCCCATAAATGAAAAATGCGTCGCATTTTTTCGGTCGCATTACAGCCGCCCGCAGGTTTTAAAATGATACTGAAAGACCGTCATCTATGTTTATCACCGTTACGTGCACATGCCGACAAGTTAAGAAAGAACGTTGAGTCATGTAGAGGAAAAAACGTTAAAAGAAAACATGAGTCTGCGGTAGCTTATTCTTGTTGTAACTTTTGTGAATTAAAGGAATAGAATGCGAAGATAAAAGAGATACGAGGAGATGTCCACGTGCGCTCAGGCCGTCGAGGTTTCACTGACGGTTTTAAAAGAGCGTGCAAATCGCCCGTGTTTTATTTGAGCTTTGAGCAGTTATACAATTTTTACGTTGCTGGGCTTTGTGGAATTCAACACAAGCATTTTGATCCTTTCAAGAGATCGGTATATGTGAAGCTTCCCACGGTCAAAAGAAGGCTGTTGAAAACTAAAATAAATAAAAAACACATTTTTCACGTACCATTTTTAGGCTGAATAAGTTTTACAGAACTATTTTCAGAACAGAAGTTCCTCTTTACTTGCCTAAAGTATGGAAAAAAAGCTGTGATACCATGCTGCATTAATTCGGTATTGATTGCTCTTAGTTTAAGCTTACTTTTATGTCCGCTCTCGCACCATTAATATTATTGTCCATGCTACCTACTCCTGGTACATATAGCATTATAAAAGTTTGTATGTGTATTATATGATAGCAGAGGTGGGGGCTGTTGGGTGTGGGGGCGGGGGTGCTGGGTGGACGGGCATGAGAGGGGATGGAAGGAGGGGATGGTGCTTATTAAATGATGTGAATGTGGAATAATTAATCAATTAAAACTCCATTAATTACGATTAATGTTTTCCCAATGCGATTAAAAATCGTATTCTTTTTTACAGCAAGCATTAACTATGCTGTCTATGTAAGTTACTATCATTTATTCGGGTAACGTTAGACGCTCCTGTGCGGCGTGTTCAATGAATTGAGTCGTGCGCAATAAATTTAATACTAGGTTCAATAACTCTTACGTGTTCACTAGTTTGATCATGCTCTTTTACATGCCCAATCGCGTGTCTATCTTTTTTCTTTGATTGTTGTTCGTCCGATATTGATTATTTACTTACCCTGGCAGAGACTTGCACACGTCAGTGCATGCTGTCCACGCATTACCCTCTAAAGGAGCCTGGCCACCGGCGACCGTGGCGCTTGTATTCTCATCAGCGAACTGAGAATGGAGATGAATCCTGAGCTCATGATGGACGGCTATTGTGCTTATTACTGCTAGCCATAAAAGCCTCCACACACCCGCCCATAAAGCGCCGAGCTCCCCGCACCACATGAGACACGGCCCATTACCGCGATTGCCAGCCTTATAGTGCCCTCCACCTGGGCTGCTGGACCGATCGTACCTCTCCGTTCCTCTGATCCGCAGACCGCATGCTCAAAAGTAACACAACACAGGAAATTATCCAGTCAATTTTCATTCAGGTTTAGCCAAACTTTTAACCACCGACACGTCACGCGAATTTATGGTCATCGTGGAAAACCGAGAAAGATTTTACACTGCCCTCTCAGTTATAGACTGTATCTTCTAGTCACAATTCTCGCCATCACGGTTAAAGATGTCACTGATTTACTACGTAAGAACTAAGCGAAAAATAATAATTTGAAGCTCATATGATGCTCATATTTTCTTACTATAAGCTCGCAACGTTCAGTTTCTCGTGGTCTCTTAACGAAAGTAGCCCTAAGCTACTTGATAGCGAATGAGAAAATCAAGTGAATCCGAAATTCTGTATGGGTGCTAATAATAAAAATATAAATGCATACAGAGAACCTGCTCGAAGTGAGCAAAAGGTGCAAAACAAGTGATGCAAACATCCGACAACGACTCCTGTGAATGTGTCGAACAATTCTTTCTCTCTCGCTGCTTCATATGGAAAAATTCTCGATGGGGGGTAGCCTGTCGGGAATAAATTTAAGGCACTGGCAGCAACATTCCACTAGAAATTTTTGACTGAAACAAACGTCTCACGCAGTTCAAAACGAAATTTCCAAGCCTTGCTATAGCGCAGTGTTGCTGAAAGTACTCATAACTTGTCAGCTTCGTCACATCATGTTCTGTGAAACGTGTGATCATTTTGATTAGAAACATGGCTACTTCTTGATTATATTTATTTCTCTGCAAATTTTTAACCGGATGTGCCCAATTACGTCAATAGATTTCCTCAATTTTTTGGCTGTATTTGCTTCTGATCGACTACTGCAAAAAATAGTGTTTAAAGATGGTTACGTAGTACGATGCACTGGGAGCATTTTAACTTGTACTGGGAACGAAGTGCACATCCTAAGCGAACAAAATTACTGGTACAGAAAAAGGTGCACAAATTCCTAGCTGGAAATCATTCCCCTTACTGCACTCCAACTTACTTCTACATTAAAAAATGTCGATCCGTAGCGTGATTCAGCGGAATCGTGCGGTTGCCATGCCGCGACCGTATCTACCACGAACGTTCTTTATTCGACGTGACGTTTTCACTCTGTCTTCTTCGTGTAGCTGAAGTTTCGTCTTGATCCACAAGATGTCTCACGTTCCGCATGGACGTAGAATTATTACCTGCCTTACATATGTGTGGCTTTGACGAATTCCAATTTTGTCATGTTGTTCCAAGCTCGTTGCCGTATCGTTGCTGCTGTGACCGTTCGTATTAGCGACAGAGAATCGTTGTGCCCTGCTCGCAACTGACATGGTCTTATATATTGCCGGCTTTATGGTGGCTTCTCGTATTGGCAACTATTCTTGAAGCTTTTGATTGTGCAGGAGTCGCGTCGTATTGATGAATAGAAGTTTATAGAAGCCGTTAATGTTTGACCGTGTTTGCTTGACTTATACTTACGACGAAACTCTCAGGCATGAATTTTGGACTCACCTTGACAGCTGCCGAGCTCACTTAAGCTTATCTATAAGACACCGCGCCTTTAGCAACAGTTTAAAATACCCTCTTGCTCTGCCCACAAGTTACGCTCGGCTGAACTAATATGCTATGTTACTCTAATAACATATAACGCTACTGCGTTATATGTTATTCTGGTCTTGTGGTCGAGTAATATTCTGCCTTTAACTGCTCGATGTTTCTCAACAATCCTCGACTAATTCTAATTTCGCACAAAGCTGTGTTTAGTATTATAATATTAACTTGAGTGTCAGAATTACCAAAGCTTCATTCACTTTCTACTCTTGATAGATAGATTAAGGTAAGAACATATGGTTTATTGTGAAGAACGGCTGTGAAAAACTCTATTTCAATTCAATTGGTGTTTTTAGTGAAATTTGAGCTCAAAATTCTGGTTTCTTGTTTTTATTTCTTTCTACTATATATTTTAAAACTGTCTTTCATTTAAAAGTTCCAGGCAACCGCTTCCTCTAAAGTCCAACATCTCCATCCCATGTCTGTAAGCATCAAAGGCAACTTCAAGAACGTTAACAAAGCCGACAAGCCCACCGTTATACCACCCTTTTCGCTCAGCCCCGGCCTGGCCTATATCTCAGGATGTGCTTCGGACGCTTGTGTCTCTGTTTCAACAGTCACTGGATTGCACGAACCTAGCCTGAGCTTCCTTAATACCTTTATAAGCCTGGATTTTGGACGGGATTCGGCAATATTGCCAGAAATTCACGTGTTCTACTTATCGTTGCTTGTCGGCTATCGCATGGAAATAGGGAGCGCCTCCTGCTTAATAATTTCCACCGGAAAATTGGGACTGAACTTGATGCTGGACTGCATCTGAGCTCCCTGCTTGTTACGCTTGACGTAAATTTATTTGTAAGCAGCATCGGGTGGGTATAAGGGTCGTCCTTTTACTTGAGGAATCATGTACCTGTTCGCTGCCTTGTGCGGCCTTGCGCGTAATAAAAAATTTAATATGCTATGGGAACCCATTTTAATTATTTTAAAACATCATTCTTTGCTTTAGTTTGTCTGAAATGCTAGTGATTTACCTCCGCCATTGGTGACGACGCGTGTCCATGATCAATGTCTTAATATTCACTAGAAAAAAAAACGAATGGATCTCACTGAACAAATCACGTACTCCATTATTTAAATCGGCTTGTCAAAGTCGAACATTTTCTGTAAATCTTTTGACTTTGAGTAAGGATGCAAAGTTCCCAGTTATTACCAATTAAGTTTTGTGAACTCAATATGGTTGCTTTTATGACCTTCAAATAGTTCCATTATTGACCTTGATGTGGCTGCACCAACGGGCACTCACAATTCGCACAACCTGGTGATGTCTCATTAATACCCTAAAATTTGTCCTTGACAAGCCATGAGAATTGTATGTATTATTTATTATATTCATTTATATAAATAAACTAACATTTCAACCAGGCTTTACCCGGGCTTGATTAACTTTATAATTTTTTTATCCCGTGATTCTGAATTCCATAAATAATAGTAAAGCTGATAAGTGTTTATTGATCCAAGAATCAGCAAAACCAACATTCCACATTGAACGTAGAAATTTCATTTGTCTTTGGTTTAAATAAGCGGGTTATATATTCTTACTTTCAAATGAAAATTAGATACATGGGGGTTGGATAAAATATAAAGAAAACACCTATCATTTTTGCGATCATAATTCTTGAACATGTCATGATGAATGAAAACTTGATACAATCTAATGTATTTTTACCTATTATTGCTGATAATTGATATATTATGCTTAATTAATCGATATTTTTAGAACATTTTTTTGCGGCTATAAGTTTGTGAAAAGGACAAACCTCTCTGACGTTCAAAATGGCCAAATTGTTGGTGCACGCATGGCAGGTGCTATAGTGTGACAGAAACTTACCGAATGCTTGACGCTTCAAGAGGGACTGTCTGTCACGAGGTGAATGCCGCAAAAAGTCGACCTATATAAATACGCCATACTGAAATATGTTCTGTGAATTTTTAAGGCGTGTCCCTTATTTTGCCCATCAACTTCTTCTATTAAAAAGTCAAATTTTAATTTTTGATCCAATCTTTTCCTCCCGGTCTTACAACTACGAATAGAAATTTTAGCTCCTAGTAACATCTCGTTAGAATAAGTGTCGCGGGCAAGCCCCTCAACAGCCCCTATATATGTATGTACTGCGTCATGCTTCAAACGCGCAAACAAACTCATACCCAGACTTTGAAAAATATATTTACGAATATGGTGGTCTAATTCCAGCTACCTAATTTTGAATTATATTCACGCCTCCAAAAAAAATTCTGCCTACCTTGTAGACTAACATGCGCAAAAATCCAGTTTAAATCAACAGACATGCCCTTTCACCCACGTGCTCAGGTAGCTAACTAATTCTACTCGCTCTTTACGATCGCCATGGCCTGCGGTTATGACTTGATTCGTCACCAAACTCACAAATGAAACTTTCATGTAAATTTTCTTGAAAATATTCTCTGATGAGTGAATACAGCCCAAACATTAGGTACATATAGTTTCATTATTTGAATACATAATGGGGATCGCAAAAATATTCAGGTCTCTGGTATAAATAACCAATGCAACAGCAATCTGTTCCGATAATATTGATCGATAATTTAGCGATATTATATAACAAGGAAAAATTACAAGCAGATAATTGTTTATAAATATTCAAGATTCACTTGCATTATTTATTGTGAACTAATGCAGATTCGCTAGTTAGTTTCCTGGCATTATATTTACGTACTCCTTACTTCTGTCGACTTCAGGTTTTTGTACTCCATTCATTAGCAATGTTGTAATAAAAAATTCAAACCCTACTGGTTCGAGAATAAAAGTGATATGTGGCTGAAGATACGGATTGGAATGTTTCATTAAAAATTCAATAAAAGTTCGACTGTAAATTAAATATAGATTTTTTACTCACTTGAATCGAAACCGAGTTATAGCTTCTCTGAATAATTTTCATTTCTTTTCCAGCAAAGTAAGGGGGTAAAAGATGAGATAGCTCATCAAAACGGTTGTTTATTATAAAAAATAGAATTCGTAATCAAGTGTCAGGTCAAGAAAATTACAGCACAAAAATTAAAATCCATTTCTAAAGGTCAACTTATGCCAAAAACTTCACTTTCTTAAATTGTTCGGGCTTCTTAAATCGTGAAACAGATCATTCCTAAACACAAATCACCTAAAAGATGAAATGTAATATTTATTGACACTAAGTTAAAGTCAAACACCAAGTACATAATGTATAATGCCAACTAAATATTTTAGTTATCGCGTGCATGATATTGTCATGCCCTCAGGACACTCATATGGAGGTCTGGTATTATGTTTATTGCTCCTGATTGTCCTGAACTAACGCATCAAAGTTTAATATCGCCCGAAATTACAGAGCCAGATTATTCGTCACTTCTTCTGTTACGGAGAAGTGAGGTTTATGATCATAGCTCATTGATAGTTATGAAGTATGAACTTAACTCTAACTCCAACGAAAAGCTACCTTTTAATAGCTGCGCATAACTTGCTGGGCGATCCTCACTAATTGCCTCCAGCGTTAAAGTTGATAGACTCATCTTAGTGACGCAACATAGCAACACAAAAATTCCTGTTCGACGCAGTTCTGTGCTGAAATTTGCAATGCAAACCAGACTTTTGCCGACCTTGATTAAAAGGTTCGCTTGATTGAAAATATCGATGCGAATAATTGGGAAAAATTTCATTTTTTCACAGCCAGCGAGTTCAAGAGGGAACTTCAAAGTCTTGTTCACGACCTGCAAAACTGGAGCGAAAGTAACTCGGTAAACTTAATATGAAGACAATACTCTGGGAAACACACTAATTTTTTTGCAAAATATTTAAAACTAAATATCATTTTGATATGAAGGTAAATATCTCTTCTTCATCAGGAGTCAATACAATGAAGGAAAAAGCTCAATTTTCTTTGTCATTTCCAACTTTATTTTCCTTGTGAATCTGTTCTAGTTACCAGATACTTTATTTACTCTGTAAAATGCTAGTGCGCATAAAACATCAGCCCATTTATTGTTCCAATAATATTAACATGACAGCAGAATGGCATCTCAAAAAATATGAACGTAAAAACTTATTTTAAAATTTTGATGGGAATTTCAATTTTACGAAATCGGCGACTGAACGAGGAATTAACAATGACAGAAGGAATAAAAATTTCTACGAGAAGAGTGTGATATTTTCTGTTTTGGTTGTCAGCAGGAATTTTGTGTTGCATCCGTGGCGCGTAGCGCCACCGCGGGTGTCATGCGCCGCAGGCGCTGGCGCGGCGCTGTCGTGGCGCTGGCGGGGCGCTGGCGTGTTTCTGGCGGGGCGCTGGCGAGCGTGGCGCAGGCGGGGCGCTGGCGTGGCGGTGATGAAGGCAGCCGGCGCGTCGAGCGCCACTTTGCATATTGGCTGCTTATTGATGCACCTGCTTACGGCAGCCATTGTTTATTGCAAAATTTCTCAGCAATAATATGCAAACCGCATTCCCAACGACATTTTAAGACTCGCGTGCCACGTAAAACACCCGAAACCGAATTAAAAGCACCCGCGCATCGGTAATGAAACACTCACAGCAAAGCTCCTGTGCAACGGATATTTGAAGGCTTTTCTTAAACTCGGCGTCAGCGTCAGTGACTGTAATTCATGCAAAGCGGGCTAAAACTTTGGGAAAGGAACCGAAATTTGGGGCATGAAAAAATAAAAAAAAAACTTTTTTCGGTTATAATTAGTTGGTATAAGTGATGGAAAACATCACACAAACTACAGGATTTCTTGGTTATGTTCATTTCACACAATCAGCGTTTCTTCAATGCGGAAACGAATCTTTACACAATTAATTCGTTTCCATCAAAAAGAGAAAAATCTTCAGGACTATGCTTTGTGCCTAATTAAGCATACACGTGGGGCTTCGACCCATAGCTTTAATTATGCAAGTTAGACTAATCATAATTGCCCGAGTTAGATAACTGATCAATAGTTGCTTTAGTGAAATGAATGTGAGGTAACCATTCATTCAGGACAGTTTTCAACAGGAACCTAGCTTGTCTGCATCAAATATTTTCGTCCTGTGAGGAGACAGTTAAACTATCAGTATATTTCTGCATGTGCCTGGAGTTAGGCATGATACACTTACGTGTGATTAATAAGTAAGTTTCAGCAAAACTATAATTATCTACAGCAGTCAGAAATATTTGGGTAAATATAATGAAACACAGACATTTAAAACTAATGTGCTCTTTCAGTTGTTTTCGGTTGACATGGCTAACAGGACACAACCATTCATCAACAATCAAAATTCACATGTTTTAAATATTTCACATTTTGTAGAATTTCCTTGCTTGCACTCAATTGTACCAAACAAGTTTCAAGTTTTGACCAGGATTCAAGCACAGAAAAACTTATTTCCTCTTAATCTAATAATTGTACGATTAACTTTTGATACGTGATTGAGAAATGAAAACAATAAAATATAAGAGAATATTCCGACTCTGAATGTTATTTATTCGTAGAATTTAAGATTACTATATTCCCATACCATTCAATCGAATTACTGACAAATTGAGCCAATGACCAAAGACTGCAACAATCAATTAAATTTCATTAATTTTCGTTTCCAAGATCCCAAGCCGACGTCGACAACAGCTCGCTCTAATCTAAAGACACCTTTTTTTACACCTGCCACGTCAGCATTACTTATCGTTGCTTTTACTAAATGTACCCGCACTTACATATACAACTACTACTATCAGATGTCCTGATACGATTTTTTTCATTTTCCTATGACACTTTCACTCTTTTGAATTCGTTTACAAAGTCTCTTTCAAAGAACACGTTGATTCAACCTACCACCAAGTCCAGTTGACACTGATTGGCGTTAATGTTGGCGATGTTATTCAAGAGTGAGTTTCCATGGCACAAAAACTGCGTTCTATGGATGAATCTATGTACGATTTTTTTTAATCAAGCAAAGGACGCCATTAAATTCTGTTCTTTTTTATTCAGGAACTAATGCGACAAGTTACAACGTACAATAAAATCTAATCTCCTTTTCGTTTATATGATAAATTATTTTATAATCTTTTAAAGAATATCCAGTAATATTAAAAATTAAGTACTATTAAGTTACTCTCATAATAAAAATGTATATAAACAACTCATTTCTTCACGACTCAACCATTCAAGTCGTACGTAGATGAGTTTTCAATCTCCAAATATTGCCATCTATGTCAACGAATAACAACTGTCAAATTATTCTACTTTATTTAAAGGCAAATTCGTAACAACCATAATCTTGATTCAAGCGATAATGTCGATAACGCAATTTCTGCACATACATTGAATTCGCGTGCTTCTGTCTCTCGCTGCACTCGCGCCAACTCACTAAAGGTTTGCCTTGCATTTGCCGAGCTTCCGGGCCTTTGCCAGAACGGAACTACCGCCAAAAAACTTCCGACCTCGGCAGAATTTTGTTGCTAGTGCTTTTACGCCCGAACACTCATGCATAGAACTCGGTATTTTCATGGGCATTGGAATTGCTTTAGTGAATTTTAAATGCAGAACCTCATTTTTCTGCTCGTTGACAAAAGAACGATGACTGCACAATCGTAAACTCAGAAGCCATGCCAGCAAAATAGGAAGAGGAAAAGTTTTGAGCGTTAGAGAATAGTTTACTACACGAGTTTTAAAATGGAGAGTAAAATTTATAATTATTTTGCTCGCAGATTTTTGGTCAATTGATCTCCCAACATAACCCATGATATATCGTAATTTAAAGCATTTGTGTTGCCGCTTCTTGTTGCCCCGGTTGCTGGGGTTGCTGTTCCCGAGGTTTGCTGCTCGTTTTAGCCCTGGTTGCTGGGGTTGCTGATCCCGGGGTCTGTCAGTCCTGGTAGTTCCGTTGCTGGGGTTGCTGATCCCGAGGCCTAGTGCTCTTGGTAGTCCTTTTTACTGGGTTAGCTGATCCTGGGGTCTGCCGCTCCTTGTTGTCCCGGTTGCAGGGGTTGCTGATCCCGAGGTCTGCTGCTCCTGGTAGCCCCAGTTGCAGGGGGTTGCTTTCCCTGAGATCTGCTGCTCTTGGTAGCCCCAGTTGCAGGGGGTTACTGATCCTGAGGTCTGCTGCTCCTGGTAGCCCCGATTGCTGGGGTTTGCTTTCCCTGATGTCTGCTGCTAAGGCCCGCCCTCTCAAGCCTGTTGCTCTGGATGAACTCATTAGCCGACAAGTGTCACTTGAGCGCAGAGCTTCACCTAGATCGGGCAATCAAACGTATTGAATTTCAAATCAGTTCAGCTCTAAACTGCGAATGTTCAGAAGATTGTAAATTAGAAATTAAATCTGTTGAAAATCATAAAGAGAATATAATTTCAATGTTGACCTGCATCACCGCATAAATGAAAACACATATATTGCTCTTGTTTAGCTGCTGCCTCGCAATGCATTACTAATTTATTTCCATGGGATAAATACAGGTTTGAAAAATTGCGACGATTTTCCATAAAGCCTGAGATATGACGTCCAAAATTCCTCTAGAATAAAGTAAACCCAAGTAATAAAATATGAAATGTCATGTATATTCTTTCCGACACTTTTAAACAGTGAGTATCGACTGGCGTCTGGAGTGGCATTTGAACTTCACTTTCTAATTGGTATCATCTAATTGGTATCCCCATCCTTCGAGTACATTTGATTTAGGAATATATTTAAATTGGCCACGGAGATCATATTTACCAAAGATATTTTTATTCACTTACGAGAGGCTTCTGTAAATCATATCAACGCCTGCCAAAGATTCCAGTTTGATTTTTTTTCAATTCTGATCAATTTCTCTCGAAGATTAATCCTCATACCTGAAGATTAAAAACCTTTCTATGTTTTTTTCAGATAAACTTCCGAGTGATTGACGAGCAATATTTTAAATATTCCAACAGTATGATGCCATACGCCATTAAGTATTGGCATGAAGTATTGACATGAGGACAACTTTTTGCTAAAATTATAATTTAGCTTTGCTTTATTTAGATTTGTTCTCATTCTGGCAAATTAAATCTCAACAGTTGAAAAGATTTTTCTGCTGAGAAAACGCAAGTACGTCACAAAACCTAACCATGGAGTTTTCCAAACAAAAAACAGCCTTGTGTCTCAGCAAACCAATAAAAACTGCAATGAAATGGGGAATTAAGATCAGTGTGTTCTATGTCAAACCTCGATCATCATCGATACCAAGTGTGTCAAGTTGAAGCACCCTCTTGTGAGTTTATTTCTTCATATTCTGGAACTCCGATCAAGAAGAAAAATACAGAACTCTTTTTCATCAGTAGTAGTAGCCTTTGCTTCACCAAACAATGAAATTAAATAGCAATGAATGAGATCTAAAAAAAATTTAATCGCTCCCAAAAATATCTCTACTGAAATCTTTTATACATGCAATAAGAAACGTACAAGAGTCACCCACAGTTTCAGGGAATAAACTCCAACACTCTCTTTCCCAGGGCACGCCAGGCTAACAAAACAAATATACAATATAGATAGCTTAGGTGCGTATTCATTGCGATGCTAGGAATATATTAAGCAGCTAAATTAATTACGGCGGCGCTTGAAGCTGCCTAACAGCGTCATGAATAACAATGGCCCTCTAGGCAGAGTTAACAAGAGCTTGTCCAGCCTTACCGATATTGTGTTCTTCCCTTTCTTGGTGCAGCACCAAATCCGCTCTTGGGCATGATTCCTCGCGCTGCTTCCACGGCTTCATTGATTTTCTATTGGATTCGCTGGCCGCAGATTGAATAGTGCAGTTCTCAAGTTGAAAACTCGTGTCCCAGAACTCCATTTTCAAATAGTGGCTAAAAAACGTAAGTGATCTGTAGAAGGTATCCATCGAAATAGCAAAGCTTTCTTGACGAGTGCTTTGTTTAGTGTCTTTTTTTGTGCACAATTTAACATTCTTTTATTTAGGAATACATTCCTGTATTCCTGATGGGCCATTTAACACTGACCAAAACCAAAAAAACTTTTTTATAATACCATATTTCTTTTCATCTACTGGTATGAATTTTATCGATTCTGTGATCCAAATAGTGTTTCTGAAGTTGTGAAAATTGAGGTTTTTGAGACGTCCCGAAAATTAGTATTTCAACAACTACATATTTGATACCAACATCTCGAAAGGAGCTTAAGAAAGTCCTAAATCCTTTTTATGCCAGCGTCATTCAAGTTATCCCAAGAGATTGAGAAGTTCCTAAGATGGCTAATGAGGAATTAAAAAGGCTTCAGCCAGGGTATCCACGAAATCAAAGGGGTTTTGTTTCATAAATTAGTTCCTTTTCCTCATTTAACCTAACGTGATGTTAGTTCCTCCTGCCCTCCTTAACTACCATAGCTATTATTGCGTTAATTTGCTTCTTATATCTATAATATAAGTATAATATGTAAGTATAATATAATAGATCTCTATGATACATCTCTCAAAAATCTATAAATAAGTACTGTATAATAAATCTTATCCGAAAATCGTAACTTAATTTCAAAAATTATATTTCCCGTTATTAAGCATTTCTTAAAATAAAATATTCTGTCAGTATGAGCAATGGGCTCATTTTCTTTAGAATAGCTATTCCTGTTACCTAATAAATTAAACTTTCTTATTTTAATGTTTATTTGAGTGCCGTTGGTATTTCTTATTTGCGATCTCAAGGACAAGCGGAATCTGATAAAAATATTTACAAGTGATGGGAATTTTTCGACTGATGGGAATTTTCACATCTCTCATTTACCTTCTTCATACGGCATCATCATCCGAGAAAACCTTCATATACCAATATTCATATCTACTCGTTTACAGGAAATATCGAGGAAAATCCGTCTACTCCTCAACGAACTTACCTACCACGTACAAGGCATCTCCATCTTTATCCCGATTTCCAAAAAATATGGCAATCTGGGCGTTAAAACTTTTTTCATTATGGATAACCCTGTAAAAACGTGTAAGTAGCGGTAAATGAGACATGTTATTTTGAATTTAAAAACTTTTAAAAAATGTTAATAAAACTTGTCATCGTTTCTGACAAACGCCTCAGCTCCTTTCTTCTAATAATTCTTGGCTCTTGAGAAATTTTTATATTAGAATTGTGTAGTTCTAGAGTCGATTGTCGTGTTTATTAAATTAAGTCATCGCACTTGCAATAGGAGAGAGAAATGATTGTGTTATTATTAACTTAGCTGCTCATGTCGTTGTTGCAATTTACAGTGGAAAAGTTGGACCAATTTCTGATCATTCAAGTCACAAATCCGGTTTTTGCGGTAAACGAAAGCTTTTCAGAACGACGTTTACGCAACTCTGACTCTATGCAAATGCGATATATCTAAATAAAGAATTGCTCGAGAAATATGAAGAGAAGTCTGCCGTAAGACAGATCATGTGCAGCTCACCATAAGACGGTCGATGTGACACGCCGCACGACAGAAATATATTGCGGCTGCCACAGCCCGTCATCATGAAGGCCCACGATATGGAGTATTTATGCTGCATCTTTTCCATCCCCTGGGGACTTCTTAGATGTTTTTACCCTAGCGTTGTGCTCCGTTGGTCGCAGACTGAGTCAGTCTGACCCTCAGTAAAACTTGAGCGCTCTCATCAAATATGGAGAGAAGAAAGCCAGCGGCCTCTGTAACTTTGGAGCGGCTAACTTGCCAAGAAGATTGCTGACAGATCTTCGCTAAACTCGCGTGCCCCTAAGATGCCTTTCATCGGCTGCTTCTCTGTCTGGCTTCTTCAAAGAGTCACTATAATTAATTATAAATACATAGCAGACATAGTTAAAATTTCTTCTACTGGCCTTTGAAGTTTGATTATAAATCATCCGAAATATTACTAAATTATTGAAAGATAAACATTAGGAACACTAATTCCATCTTATACTCGTGATTAATAATGTCCCGTGAAAGTTTCTTGTGACTGTTCTTATAAATTTTTTGCCAACAGTGACTCCCCGTTGATTGCAATTACGAGGCCATCACAAATAAACGAAAGCTTTATTAGTAACTCCTGCAGGGTTTCGCCCAATATCTAATATATATGAGCAATGAACGCATTCCAATGATTCCCTACGATTAACAATAGTTTAATGAAATTGTCTAAATTCCCACCCGCAAAATTTACTAACCAAAAAAAGTATTTGGAATTCGCTTCCTCAAAAATGTAAAATATGTAATCATATCATGAGCAAGGAAGAATATATTCAATTATTAATTACTTCGCACAAAACGACTCAGCTGATAGAAGGTCCATCGTTATATATAGCCTCACGTCGATTCAAATCAATTTGAAAACGTAATGAGAATTAATATCCAGCATGCAAGTCCCATTATTGCCACATAATAATTAAAGAGAAATTGTTCCAGCTTTTTAATTACTTTTTCGTGTGTTCCTCATTCGAGCACAGCCTTAATTTGCTGTGAATAATTAAATTTTTAATTTGCCGAGCAACGCTTGCTCGACGTGCTTTTCTGGCTGCTGTTCATGGTGACTTAATCTTGTACCATAAATTTTATTCATTGACAAGAAGCATACTTCATTTGAAATGACATAGGACTTCTTCAGAGTATTTCTTTTGTCTTCATTTTTAATCACTTAAATTGTATTTTCAATATCGCCACCATTTGCTGAAATTTCGAAAACTTTTCCAATTTTTTGCCAGTGGACGAGATACGATTCTGAACATTAATAATCTCCTTTTGTGTTGTTCAATGTTATTTTCCCAAGGATCAAGCAAAGTTTTATAAAAAATAGAGCACGTTTGCACGTATTACTTGCAAGCAGTGTTTATATAGTTGCCTAGTACGAGCGGTATTACAGGATTAAAACCCATTTATACTGTATGTTCTGTTCCAATATTTCTATATTCAAAACACTCAGAAAGTGAGCAAAATTACTCGAATTAAAT
Organism: Hyalella azteca; assembly: GCF_000764305.2. NCBI lineage: Eukaryota > Metazoa > Arthropoda > Malacostraca > Amphipoda > Hyalellidae > Hyalella > Hyalella azteca. The sequence continues at coordinate 52,633 of NW_025930793.1, forward strand.
AGTTCTTCATTAACGAACTCATTAAGTTCTGACTCTACTTTAATATTGATCAATATAAGATTGCAAAATCAGGGTTTGTGCATGTTTTCTGGCCCACCAGTCTGGAATATAAAGAACCCCGTAGCATTATTGCATTTACTCTTTTCTTTTATGTGACTTAAGTTAGACTCTGAGTCATATGATTAATAATATTCTCAACCCGATAACTAAAATATTCCTTCTCAATCGCTTGTCGGAAATTTATCGTTTAAGTTACCTACACCCAGTTGAAAAATTGGCTGTGTAATTAAATTCAAAAATTGTAGATTCTGAAAATCCTTTTATAATTTAAATGTGTCTGGAGTCATTTTATCAAATTCGCGCGGTAAAGAAAAAATTGCTTCGCGGAGGATTTACTTCAATTTAATTCACAATGACTCTGACTCTAATTGGTGTGTCAACTTTCATTTAAATCTCTTAAGCTTTCACCTCTCTAAAACTCACAGAATCAGAGGAACCAAGAAGGATCAACTCGAAAATCGGCTGCAGTTAATCTATCCCAGTGAAATAAAAATCACCGATGCTCGTTTTTTAGTGAGTTCCCAGAGGGCTGAAGCGCTATCAGCGGCACTCGATGAGATTACTTCAGGCCGAGGTTTCGTAATTAGAAAGTTAAGAGCGAGGTGTCGCCAGGCTATCCAATATCGATTGAGGCTATGATGCCACTTTGCGCCCACTCGAGATTTTCTTCAGGGACATCACGTTAGATCTCCATTTAACGAGGTCTATCTCATGACGGAGCGGTTGGAATCCCAATTTATTCTCATTGCATGTGCTCAAACGTCGCTTGTTTTCATTTTAACTTTTACCAAATGGACCAAAAGTACATGATTAAGTTGGGAATTCATTCGTAACTTGGTATTGCTCGATTTGCAAAACTGAGTGGTTGAGGTCACTGATTCTACACAATACAAAATGAGATCGACGTGGGACTGTATTCGCAGCAGAAACTAATACATAAATAATAGTGAATAATGTATCAATTTAAATGATGAACTAATGCACCTTGAATGAGGCACGAAGTTAATGTTGAAGTCGTAAGCAGCTTCACTCCGGTTGTTGACAATCGTAGTAATTAGAATGTGAACTGTTTTAACATTAAACAACAATAGTTGATATTTGCTGACCTTTAAGAAACAATGTTTCACCATTTTTTAATATGATCATCAGTGGAAAATTTACCACTGTCGCTTATTATTGTTATTTCTTATAAATTTTTTCACTCAAAAGAGGATTAAAGATTAAAGTTCAATCAAGGATAGGTTTAATGATTGATAAGGAAGTTTAACTGATGTATATAGGATTCCTTGATATCTCATCATACAAATAATTTCATCATTGACACATTTCATCATTGACGCATTTCATCATTGACACAATTTTATCATTGACACATTTCATCATTGACTCATTTCATCATTGACGCATTTCATCATTGACGCATTTCATCATTGACACAATTCTATCATTGACACATTTCATCATTGACACATTTCATCATTGACACATTTCATCATTGACACATTTCATCATTGACACATTTCATCATTGACACATTTCATCACTGACACATTTCATCATTGACACATTTCATCATTGACACATTTCATCATTGACACATTTCATCATTGACACATTTCATCACTATAGCAATTCATTATTGAACGTTTCATCACCCTAACATTTCATCGGTGCATAAAGTGCATTTCGCAAGAATGTTTGGAAAATTGCAGTGCACTGGATCATCAGAAATTGTTAGTTCATACCTACAACGACAACACTTATAAGTATTATCGAAAATAAAACTTGTAAATACTGCAACTTTTTTTCAGTTTCTCACCTGCCATAAGGTAATGAGGCGATGTTTTATTCTCGCTACTTTTCTCCTCAAGGTCTACCTCACCATCATACTTAATGTGCGCAGAGATTTCGTCGAATTCTAAACCAAATAATAATAATTCTAAATTCTAAACCAAATAATAATTCTAAAAGAAATAATATGACGTAGATTAGGGGAAATGTCAGCAGCTCTGACACCGTCTCTAGCCTCATCGCGCCGAGGTGCCGTGAGAACGACTTTGAGAACTAAAATAAAGATTTCAGTGAGAAAAGTTGCTACAAATCTCTACAATTATCACATTTATTCTCTTTCGTAACATTATGTTAAAGTTTTTTTTAGTGGAACATGAATCGCGTAAACTTTGAGTAGGCTGGTATCTGAGAAAGATTTGCGATTTATTATCATAAAACCTTTAAAAATACACATAAATTTTATCAACATCAGACTCTTCCCAATATCCGTACGAAGTACCACGGGCTAGAACTACACACCTGTCCTCCATTTTTCCTAGCTACTCATCCACTTCCTATGGCGCGACAGCTCCTAAATACCGGGAATCCTGCTACGACCCCCAGCGTCTGAATTCCTATTCCCTGTGCCCATTCCCGTGACAAGCTTGTGGGCGCTCTGGGTGGCTGGTGCGGGGACGGTAAATACTTAGGGTACGCACACAGTGAAAGCAGGTTTGCCCGCGCGGGCAACCTGCTCCAACCTGCCACAAGAATGAACATAGGATAATAATGTAAGAGTTCACAGTGAAAACCTGTACGAATAGGCTTCTGTATTCTATGGTTTCGGGCGCCAGCCTGAGCAGGTAACCAGCACGCTGGCAACCTGCTTTCACTGTGTGCGTACCCTATTATTCGTGATCCTGCCTCGTTGCGCTTGCGATGTCTGCGTCTGCCTCTGCGATATATCGATTAACGCTGAGCGGCGACCTATAAATAAACAAACGATATGCTGGTGAACCTGCAGGACTGTCAGATATTTGCGTAATTGTTAACTAGTTGAATCCTCAATTTCGAACACGAGCAAGGATGCTTTAGATAAAATCTATTTAATGGAAGTCTGCTCATTCTTCCATCATGTAAATTTATTACCGGTTCGCTTATAGATATTGACATCATATAAGTGGCCGAGCACACTGTCGCCGACAGCGTAAGTTTATGCGTAAGACTACGTGTAGTTCATTATTCATGTCGAATCTGCGTGAACAAATTTAAAACATAAGCTTGTTTTTTTCTAAAATTTCTAGCTCATTTTTCATCTTCGCAGTGGCAATTAAGTTAATTAAGTGCATCTCTTTTAACTTGAATTGAAGTCAGGATGTAATTATGTTTATCAGAATATAAATAATTCACTGCAAACGAAAAATTTCTCAGTTTATCACATTGTTTTCTTGCACAACATCATAGGAAAGGTCATCACTGGAGCCTAGTGAAAGAAACGCCCTTTACGTTAATGTCAACTGAGCTGCCCTGCTGGAGCGGGAGGCCGATGCTAGCGAGGGTTGAGGCCATATGTTGCACATGGCTATGAAATATGAAGAGTTTTAAGTACTTATATTATTGGTCTGCTTATATCGAAAGTTCACAAGGAATTTAGAAGCAAAGAAAACGCCAAGAAAATTCACCATATCGATATTGAAAACGACTAAACTAACAGTTCGACTAAACTAAAAATGAATAAAATCACTTTAAAAGTCAAAATTCAAAGACAGTTTTAAGTTCTAATGATGGCAGTTAATTTGGATGACATCAAATCGACTAATTTTTGTATTAAATTCGTTCAGCAAGATACCATGCTCAGGCTTAATGAACCGAGCAAATGTGAAGACTGTCACATCTTATTTTCACTGATTTCGATGCAGTGAACGGGACAGCTGACAAATTTATTGCAGTCTGCCTAAAAATTCATGGAAATGCATTCAATGGTATGCGCTTATAGGTAATTTATAAAGACATACGGACAAATCACCAATTAAATTTCTTTTTATTGCAATGTACACTTTATAGCATGAATAAAAGTTCGCATTATCACATTCTTGACTTTAATATTAGGGATTCTGCATGCTACCTGATCTTTAACGATTGACTTGATTCTGTTCGCCGGATAGTGTATTTTTTTAATTTCTGTGTGAATTGTTTCACTAAAGTTAATTTTTAATTATATTCAATTTTGACGAAAATCGCACGAGGTTTTCTCCTTAGGAAGTTAACAGGCAAAGTTTGTCCGGAGAACAAGTATTGTTGGCTGTTTTCGCATAATTTTTGCTAACGTTATCTGCAGCTGCAAATCATTTCCTGTTGAATTTTTTCGAATTAGTAATGGCTGAATTTTTTCATTTTACATGTATTTTCTATGTTTTCTGACCAATAAGTTTTTTACAATAATAGAAGTGCTAAGGAATAAAATCTCCTTAGTATAAACAGTTAAAATGTCCTGAAATAAATATACAGATTATCCTCCATTTGAAACAATAGTAAGCGCTAATACCATCATCTGTCCTGAAGGCTTGGCACGTTCATTGCACACAAAAAGTTAAGTTTGCGACTTATTTTAGGTATGCATCTCACGTTCTCATACTTTGTCGCCCAAATAAAGACTAATTATGTTCATTAAAGAACACTTGTCTCCTGTAATCCTTCCGATGTGCATTACAAAGACCGTTCTTTGTTATTAAACTGCAGTTTTTAAATATTTAAAAACAATTCCTGGGAAAATTCAAATAGCAATGTAAACCTGAATAACATCGCGCTGGCCATAAAAAGTTTATAATGGCCATTAAGATGCATTTATTTCCTTGACTGCAGTTGAATGCACAATAATACAGATTTGTAGCCGGAAGAATGTGCTTCCATAAACATTGGAATTTGGTTCGCAAGGGGGCGATGCCTACGCCAGACTTTCATTTGCTTGAGAGACCAAAAGTGTCCTTAAATTATAGCTGGCCTGTAATGTTTTTGATTCAATACCATAACAAAGATCAAAATAATAATTTGTACTCTTAGTCTTCTTGCTAATAGCTTAAGTTTATAATTTAGTAGTTAAAAATTCTGTCTGGATCTGATTTTTCGATTTCAAACATAGGTTGCTTAAAATTTGAAATTCAAGAAACAACGCGCGTGTCAAAACTTTCTAATTTTTGCGAGACTTAATACTGGTGAGTCTTCCAAAATTTTTCGGTAAGAATTGGGTATTTTCATTTTCATTTGAAGTTTTCTTCCATTTATACTGAAAAAATTTCGTTACATTATTCACATTTTTCAGAAGAATTGATCGTGACAAAGATATACCAAGAACCGTCCATCGAATAAGGCTTCGACGAAAAAAAAACTCGAATATGGTCTGAAAAGCCGTGAAATCAGATATTTTCCTTTCATGACTTAAAGGATTTAAAAGCATAACTTCTATATAATTACAGTAATTGTCATATTCGCTCTATTCGAATTCAGTGCTCTACTCATTTTTCACCATGAATTAAAGCTATTTCCATATAATATTTTTTCTTAAAATGTCCAATACACGATGATAACCATACTTTTTTATAAAATCTACAACAAGCGGAACAAAAACATGAACATTTCACTAAAATGCACGTTACCTTAGCTACATCAGCCCTTCTTTGGCTGATTTGATTGAATTTCTTTCAAATTCTACATAATTGGATTACCAGTCACATTGGCTTCCTAAATAAGGTTATTCCGGTGTCACACGGCCAGATGCAGAAAATTCTGTGAGAATTTTATGAGAAATAACGAACCAGCGGACGCTTTGTGGGTCGGTTTGCATCTGGTTAGCCAATAAACATTCAATGTTAGAGCGACTTTTCCAGGCCATCAGGAAATATCGAAGAGTTTTGAGGTCAGTTATTTTCCTCAAAATTATTTAATTTAGCTTAATCAATAACTCAACATCGTTACATTAACGCTGATCTAACAACACTGTACCCAAGTATACAGTACCTTTAAATTCATGCAACGCTGTATGTCTCTCCATTTCACTAAACTTATTTACTCAAAAAATTCATACCCAATATACAGTGGGGGGAAATAAATATTCGTACACTTGAAAAATCGTATTTTAATGTATGTAAGTACACAAACTTAACAGGAAAAGTGATTTAAATTATGTATAGAGACGCATAGCATTCAAAAATACTATCAAAAGAAATTATTTTCAAGTGTACGAATATTTATTTCCCCCCACTGTATATATGAAAAATTCAAATTCAAATCTAATTGTAAATTTACATAAATCCTCTCAGATGCGAGAAGCCAAGTACCAAACATTTTCCTTCTCTCGGCCAAACAAGTCTACACGTCCACAGTATTCACCTAACTTATTTACTCAAAAAATTCTTACCTCAATTTATTTATCGTAAATTCAACTTCAAATCTAGTCGTAAATTTACATAAATCCGTCTCAGATGTGAGAAACCAAGCACCAAACACTTCCCTTCTCCCAGCCAAACAATTCTACACGTCCACAGAATTCACCTAACTTATTTACTGAAAAAATTCTTACCTCAATATATTTATAATAAATTCAAATCTAATTGTAAATTTGCATAAATCCATCTCAGATGTAAGAAGCCAAGCACCAAACACTTTCCTTCTCTCAGCCAAACTAGTCTACAGTAGTAGACAGTAGTAGACTACAGTAGAGTAGCTCTGAGTGGAACCGTAATGGGTGCGTGATCGCTGCACAAGTTGCAGTCAGTTGCAGGCAACGTCTTAGCGGCGCACTGCAGTCGCAGGAATGTCATTACCATCAGAAACACATTCCTAAGGGTCACAGAGCGTTGATTAGAGCGTGAATATAGCGGCAATTAACGGGAAACCGTTACGACGGAGCCTAATTGCTAATTAATTCATACGTTACTCAATATCCTTCTGTATTGTTAGCTTTGTTTAATTTACCAGTAAAAATGCTGTTCTGTGTTCAGTAACACTTTGGTATCGTTACATTGATTTAATAAACAGTCGGAATCTGTAATTTTGTCAATCGCATGTTCATTTTCTTCAGTTGAATAGCAAAGATCTCATACCCACAATACACTTTTTGAGATATTCTTCTACCGGACACACGACGTAGATGAAACTGAGCCGCAACTCCCGTTATTAATTAATTCTTTTTATCTGTTTTAAATTCATGGTAAGTATATACATCAAACGTCAGTACTTACAATATTTTACAAGATATTAAAGCCGTTGTACTTTCTTCATAGCGCACAACGTGAGATGTCTTCGTGTTTCAAGTATCGCCTAAAGGCGATATTATACGATTATAGTAACTTAAGGGGACCGACCTAGCTCCGGAGAAACTTCTACAGTTATTATCCGATCATCATGAAACTTCACATACATACGTAAAATGTAAAAATAAGAACATTTTGCTCCTATGAATTTTTCGAAAAAATTGATAGAAAACGTGAAATTCATAGAAAACACTGTCACAAAGTCATTTTTCGACGCACAGGGACGATACTTATATCGTTCGATGCGCAAGAAAACAACCTTTAAGATGAGATAAGAAACAGAAAAACTCAAAATTTTCAAATTTTAGCTAGGTCGGTCCCCTTAAACCTGATTACTCTATAGCAAATATGCTTTAAAAATATATCTATAGCTTAAATACTAAATTTTTCTACGTATATGTGTTCCGGGACGCTTATTCTCGAGTCACGTACATTAAATTTGATTGGCGAACTTCAAGTTGGTGTCGAATCTCGACCTTAATCTCATTAATCCAGATAATGTAAATGCTAGGTAAAAAATGGTAATTTCAGTGACTTTAAAACTTGAAATTGGCTTCAAAATTTGGCTGTTCCTTAAAGCACGCAATGATACCATAAGTGCACTTCATATCCTTTTAAATAAGATTAAATTGCCTACTTGATAATATATCCATACCATAACCGAGTTTCCTGAACAATGATGATAAAACGCGTGCTCTTCTTTGCAGTATTTTCTATAGGATCTTCACGAAAATTTAACTCGGGCAACGAGGCGTCGGATGTTTTTTTTTTTTGGTGAGAAAATTTCTCAATTCGCCTCGATCAACTTCGATGAATTCCTAAATTATGCAAATGTCAAACAGTCTTGATGAATTAAAGCCATGGATAAACTTCCGATATCTTTTTAAAGTCATTATTCAAAATCCGCGATTGTATTTTCCTGGTAAAGTTGTTCAATAAAGGGTTTCTTCTATAGCCTATTGAAATCCCAGAGGCACTTAATTCAGACGGAAATTTTGCTTTTATGTTTTCCAGGAACGTAGATCCTGTGTTCCAGTAAATCAAAATATCATATAAACAGCGCACTTTATTTTCATGATTTTGATTCAAACATCAAAAATGCAAGAAAATATTGTGAAAAATTTCGCTAAAAAAATCTAAAAACTCGAAATATTTAATATGTTTTGGAAAGCTTCACTATAAATGCTTTGGTGAAACTTTCAGGAAGTATGTAACTAGTCGGTTCGCGTAAACCTAGTTGTAAAATAAGTAAGAAAGTACCAATGATGCAAACAATGTTAGTAATAGACTTGTATTGAATCATTAGATTTTTTATCTGAAATCAACTTGATATAAAACTTATCTTGAACTGCTAAGGCTATTTCATTATGACATATTCCACGTTCTTAATTGTACGCTATGCAAAATACTTTTCATTAACTGACTGGTTAGCAAGGTCAAAGTACCAACGCGTGTGAAATATTTTTTCCACTAGCGTTGAGGCAAAGGGAGATGATTCATGTTGACTCATGCAATAAGGAAATGAATTGAACGACGAACACAATAGATTACACAATAGATTGCATTTCCATTGAGAAAATAACATCGTTTGGGCATTTGCAGAGTTCCACAAGCAAATTTTTGGTAAACTTTGCAGAAAAAGTGATATTTCCACAGTTTTGGTGATTTTTTCCTACGTTTTAGTTCCGCCTGGTCATTACCGTTAACCCTCTGTATTGAAGACCACTCTTGCCTTGCATCTTAAAACTACCCATTAACATCAAAATTCAAGTTTGAATTGAAGATTACTTCCAACTTTTAGTCTTACTTAATGTTTAGACTCACGCTTACTTTAGTATGCAATTATCTGCTCTAAAGTAATCCGAGGCAGGGAAAATTACTATTAATGGCAAGACTTTAAATTTGACGTCAGACGCAAGACATCACCCAGAGCAGTGCATCCACTTGAATTGCTTGAAGCAGCCATCAACTTTAATCTATTATTGAAAGTTTGCCTTAATTGTAAATTATTAAACATGTTCTTGGCAAAGGGTTGTTATTAAAATATAGGTGGACTGTCAAATAAATATTTTTGGATCAATAACATAGTCAGCCCTCCTTCAAGTACTCACTTTCTTAATTGACATTAATTCCTCTTTGTTTTCATAACTCTCATGTACATAACTCTCATGCACATAAACCTCATGTACATAACTCTCAAATGGCAGTTCGTGACGACTGTCGTAAGCAGATCCATGAAGGCTTTTCATCAATCTAAATTAAGGGCAAGAAAGGATGATCGAACAAATTTTATTACATTCATCATTTGTGTGTAATGTTTTCAAGTTTATCGTTGCTCAGAGCAAAACTAAGAAAATAAGATTTTTTCACCAAATTAAAAGGGTAGTCAGTGAATTTTCAATGTTTCCTCTAAAGCAATCGGTCGAAACTTTTCTGTAACTTTTTTTTTCTGTAACTTTTCTAAGAAAATAACTTGTTGATGAAAGTTGTAGTAATTTTTCTGCAAAATTTCAAAACATTCCTGTCTAAAACTATTGAAATTTTTTCACTTCATGTCTCATTCATAAAAAGCCATGAAATTTCTAGCAAGATAGTCTGTTACTGCACTGTTAACACTCCTGCTTGGCTAGTGCATATGGTGGCACTGCAGTTTATTCCCAATGATTTCGATCTCGTGAAATTATATTGCCAAATAACACCTTAAGCAGTAAGGTAGAATGATGGAATAATTGTTTGAATATCTTCAAGACGTTTATTACGGGTTGAAAACATTTCACTTCTCTGGCAGCGGAATGTTATCAATCAATAGGGGCTATATTTCTATTCCAATTGGTGGCTATTCTCTTATTCCGGCTAAACTTCATGAAAATCAGGGGATTGACTGCAAATTGGGAATCTAAGAACAGCCCTCGTTCGTTGATTGGATTTTCTCTCTTTTCTTAGTCGAATTTTCACGCATCATAATTCAATTTCGTATTTAAATCCAAGGATTGTTCGTCTTTCGTCTAGTTAATTTTCCATTTTCGCACTGTTATTGAAAAGTAAAATTACTTGACGACAATAAAGTAATATCGAAACGTGAGAGATAAATGTATTAGCGATGCCCCTTCTACTCCCTTCTAATTCCATTACTATATCTCGTTTTACAAGTCAAAGCGACCAAGCTTGAGTGCAGAGGTTACGAACAGTGGCTGCGAACGAAGCAACATCATCAATGTTTTGTCTTGAAAGCGTGGATGCGACGGAGTATATGGAGATGGACCAGACTGTGATGTGCGTCGTAAGGCGTTCTTTTATGAATCCATTTTGGCACCAATTATTACAGGCATCAATGAGTTTAGTCTTCGCGATTGCTGCCTTGAGACAAAATTGCGAAAACTTTTGATTGCTAAGCTTTGAGATTTCGGAAAAGCCTGTAAAATTTGCACCCGGTAATGTAATGCCAGCGGAAAAGCCAGCGCATTAACGAAGGATATTAAAGAACGCTTTATTGTGCCCTTCATACCGCAGATAATCGGGTGTTAAGGGCCTTATTTGCTCGGAAAATCATGCTTACGCTTGGCTACGAGCGACCATCGCTGATGTGAAGGAGTTTTTATTATAGTGCTGAAGGCACTTCTAGTTCATGAAAAAATACGAATATCAAGAACTAATTATGTTCACGTTTTGTTATTTTCTAGTAATGTTCTTTTTCAGGTAAAGGTCCAGTAGTAGTAGTAGTAATAACTTGTTTATTCACGAGTATTTTCTAGATATTAGAGCATTAATACGGTCTGACATGATTTTAATTCTCCCAATTATTTATGATGCTGAGTTTTTGTTTTCAATAAAGTATTAATTTACTTTCACTGATCACAATCCACAACGTAACGTCAGCTGCGGTCTAAAATTGATCCAAATTTAACACATTGTCATAGTTTTGTCAGCTTCTATATATCATGACATTGATCATATTAATTTTAAACGATTATAATTGTGTAATCAAATTTTTTTCAATAAATTAATACCATACTGAGATCTATCAATCATTTTGAAATAGTATCATGCTCTGCTGTGACTTTGGGACAACGTTATCATTAATTGGGGACATTTTGTATCACACTTTACCCATGGAACCTTTGTTAAATATTTGTTGGGTTGAAGTTATACACGATAAAATTATTCTCAGACTTATTAGTTTTTATGTTTTTCCTTCTTTTATTTGAAAAACTTCCATTATAACAGTTAGATATGCAATTATAAATGAAACAAACATCACTATATAGCGACAAACATTGTACTTTAAAGTATAAAAAATCGTTTTAGATCAAGAATTTATAAGCAAAAACACAAAAAATTCACTATATCTTTTGAGAGAAAACGCTTCGGAGTCCAGCTCCATCGTCAGTTCAAAACCTAAAACACAGGTACAACAATTGATAAACTAAAATTCACATTAAAGATATTAAATCCTAAATCGTCAAATGAAAACAAATAAAAATGCAAAGTAAAACCAATACCCAAACCTTCAATTTTTCTATAAAACTTGCCGGAAAATGCGAAAAATTGGTTTAAAACTGATCATTCAAGAATATATTTTTTTAAAATGCGGTTCAAACCCATGGCACCGTCATTGACACTTTTAGACATAGAATTGAGGCAAATATCAACAGTTTCAGAAAGAGGTGTATATAAACAAATTTTCTACATCAAATGCCGCCAACAGTTCCAATTCCCTAAATGTAAATAAATATGTTTTTATGCTGATGTTTTCTTAATTTATATTTGTTTTTATTTGAAGATTTCCGTTCGAAATCCTTTATGTGAATTTTAGTTTACTAATTGTTAGTACTTGTGTTCTAAGTTTTTTAAATGACAATGGGGATGGAATCCAAAACGTTTCTCTCGTTAGAAATGTTGAATTTTTTGGCCGTTTTCTTTGATTTTGAATTCTTGCTAAATTAGCGATTTTAGCAATCAAGTCGTTTTAGATCACAAATGGTTATCAAGTTCTGTTACATGGAGATGGTTCCTCTTTAAATCATTTCTGAAGGATTTAATGAACAGTGACATACTGTAATTCAAGTATCTTTCTCGCGCATTCAACTGAAGACCCTTCTTCAGATTAACTGAAATTTTTTTCAGAGTTTTTCTATTCAATCTAATAAACAACCACAGAATTATATACATCAAAGACTGGAACTTTCAAACTAAAATTTTGTTTCTTCATCATGAGGACTTTGAACGGTCTGTCAGCTACTTTTTGTAATATTCCTTCCAGATCAGAAAAGATTTCACTTTGCAAATCAGATTCTAATATCATCTCAATATTATCTTCATCTGAAGATAAAGTACTACCTATGCACTACGTACACCTGCACTACCTATACACTGATCTATGATAACTCATCACATGATCACGCTACAGCAAAACAAACTTAGGGCAAATTTTATCCTGAGAGTGCCAATATTACCACATCAGACGTTGCGTCAACCACAACACGAAAATTCTGTATGAGCCAAAAGTATCAGGAGACCAGATATCCCATAGTGCCATCAGAACAGAGTAAACGATTTTCATTGATCACCTATCGCTTCACTGCGGTTTTCTTTCCTTAACCCCAGAAAGTAACGTATCTCACACACAAACCTTGATAAAAAATTGATGCGTTTTCCGTCCCAATCAGGGTTTCCAGACGATCTTTTTTCCGGACAAATTCAGCAACTTTGTTTTTTTCAATTGCGTAGGCCGACTAAAATTTATGATAGGGATACTTCCTAATTAATTTTAAAAAACTGCAAAAAAAAAAAAAAAGACATGGAATTTTTACACTGGAACCTACAAATCTACTAGTACAGGGTGCGCCAGAGAAACTTACTTGTTTGAAAGGTCAATAAAAACAAAAGTACTTCAATTATTGTTTTAAATTTTTTCTTATTTGAAAATACAGTTTCCCAAATTTTATTTATTATAGTCTTGAAAATGACATCTCATGAATGACGGCCCCCATTGCGCATACACTGACGAAGTCGATTTTTGAAATTTTTATCCACTCTATGCAGCATATCAATCGGTATTTTGGCAATGACGTCGCGAATGTTGTTCTTGAGGTGTGCTATGGTCCGTGGTCGATCGACTTATACCAGAAATTTCAAATAACCTCATAAAGAGAAATCACATGGAGTAAAATCTGGAGAGCGTGGCGGCCATTGGAGATCGCCGCTGAGAGAGATGAGGCGGTCGGGGAAATGATGTAGCAACAAATTCATTGAGTCTCGTGCTGTATGTGTTGTGGCTCCATCTTGCTGAAACCACACGTTCCTAACGTTCATTTCTATGAGTCTTGGAAGAAAAAGTTCCTCGATCATGTTCCTCTAACGAGCTCCATTAACGGTAACTGCGTGTTCGTTTTCTTAAAAAAAATAAGGACCAATTATTCCCATTACCGACGTCGCACATCAGACAGTAACTCGCTCACAGTCAAGTAGCTTCTGGTGAAACTCACACGGATTTACACCACACCAATAACGCATGTTTTGCCTGTTGACGCAGCCGGAAACGTGGAAGTGAGCCTCGTCACTGAAAAAAACGACCGCGTCTTCAGGCAGGTTGTCAACCAGCATTTCACGTGCATTTTGACGGGTAACAAAATCGCGTTCAGTTAATTCTTGCATGACAGCAAATTTATTTGAAAAACTTTGAAAAACAAACTTGGGAACTTTCTCCTTCAGATGCACCCCCTCTCGCCCCTCTACCCGACCAACTAACCGCACAGGAATTTTTCCAAAAAAGTAAGTTTCTCTGGCGCACCCTGTATATATTGAGTTATTAGCCTTATAGTTCGTTTTTGTTTTTTTATCTTTCTTGTTTGCAGACTTGACCGTTTTTAAGGCCATCTGACAATCTTGGTCCCAATGATGATTTTTTCGCAGTAAAAAATTTTCTTGGAAAGTGCTCTTTCCACTGGAGAAACAGGTGATGCCGATCAAAGCAGCAGCATATGACCTAACATTTACCGAACAGCAACAAATGTCATCTTATAGGTTTTAGTTGTAGAGTTCTTCAAGATGACAGGGATTGTGACATTCGAAACAGAAATGTAGAAAAAGTGGGTACAGAGTGTAAAATGTAGAAAAAGTGGGGTTCTAGGTGTTTTGAGGTGAAGGACCGTGAGGTTGTCCGGCCGCCACGGGGATTTATTTAAGACGCGCAATGTAACTTTCTTTTGTCAACAATTGTAGAGAAATCAAAACTAGATAGTGGGCGCAGAGGATCAGTAATGTTTATTTTATGCAATTGCGAGAGGTGGTCGGCACAATCAAACTTCATTTGTATGAATTATCAACAAATTTGCGTCTTCAAAAGCTCTAAATTCATAAAATATTTTTTACTCGAAATATTGCAATTTTCCCTACTTTGGTAGAATTGTCCGAAACAATGGCCACGTAATTGAAAATCTTATTCATAGAATATTTCAGAATGTTAATTTGCATTTGCTGTCAGTCAATAATTTTAAATTTGATTTTTTTCTTCAGGTACAAGAATTTTATGACTACCAGATGCATTCAGCTCTGGTTTATGACTGTAGAAGTGTGCAGTGCAACGAACAAATCCCACGTGGTATTGACCTGCCCTAACCTGATTTTTATATGATATCAGTTATTACTTCAGGAAAACCCTAATTCATTTTATATCACAAAATGGCATATACTCGTTTTACCCTATCAACTCCTCCGCAGTTGAAGAGAAATAGATAGTGTTCTACATAGCCAGATTGGCTTACTTCATCCCGCACTTCGTACAATATAAACTCATCATGGCCTTACCTCTTCGCTTACCCTGTCTCTCTTCCTTACTACATCCAATAACCGGACCCCAACCTCCTCATCTTATCCCTCATTGAGTGCGTCATTAAATTTCAATGATGCACTCGATTTTCACAATGAACTTGCAGAGTAAAGTTTAAGTGGGGGTCTCAATTTTCCCACAATATTTCAGTGAAATAGTCTTAGATGACTTTATCATGATATACTCTCAGTAAACAATCAGCTTGATATTTATTTTTATAACGTAACTATTACTTATTCCGGTGTCTTATGAAGCATCATTTATTCTGTGAAGAACGAAGTATTATTTTTCATTTCTAGCATGAAATTTTCAAGAAAAATACCTTGCGACATTTTCGATACTTTGAAAGTAATTAAATGTAAACTTGAACGCTTCAAAATGTTAAGGCGAAAGTGGGGTACAGAAGATTTTGTTGAGTAATATTTAAAAGCAGTTTATGTCACTAAAGAATCGTCTTTGAATCGATTAACATGGCAGAGAGAAATATTTAAACCTTTAATATATAAACAATAATATATTAATTATTAATAAGCATTAATATATAAAGCCATTGACTCGACTCGTCCCGTCTCCCCCTGTCCAACGCTTCTCCACTCTCCCTAATTTATGCATTGTAATTGGCCCTTGTCACATCAAAATAAAGCTAAAATCACTGTCTGAGTTCACAGTTTTTTATTTCAAATGCAGTGCTTGCTAAGAACGTTCCATCAGTCGTAGTTCAGGAAACTTTCTGCGTATACCTCGCCCTAGCCGCGTCTTTGTGTAGCTTATTAAATCAGACGTAAGCTTCATTAGGTGCTAACTCGGGTTTGTTTGCACGCCTTCAAGTTTAGTGAGCCTTCAATTTTTGACGCTCCATGTACTCATCAATATTAATGGGACTCATCGCAGATCGCTTTTGATCCGCGAGCGCTGCTTTAGGCATAATGAGATGGACGGCAGCGTCGGGCGGCACAGAGCTTCGGAATTACCGGCAGCACGCTGGGGGGAAATTTTTTCGAAGGAATGCCTCCACGCACGAGGCATTCATTGCGTTGAGTGTTACAGTGTTTTTAACTTGTATAAAAAGAATACATGTTAAATATGCACACATATACATACACATAGACTTATATTTGTCGTTTTTATACATAAACTTGCATGTCGGTCGTGATAGCAAAACTCCGTAAAAGCATTTGAAAATCGCTCGAAAAATAACCGTTAAACCTAAAGGTAGATGGACTAACTAGTTCTTAGATGGAGTTTTTCGAAAATATCTTACCCAGCGCACTGTTGCAATTACCTAAAAATTTTACGATGAAAAAATAATCAAATTCAATATATGTTGCAGATGCTCATGAACAGTAAGAGTAGCTCCCAAGGATGCAAAATTTTCTATGATTCAATGCCAAATGAAAGAATTTATTGTGAGGGAATAAGGATATTCTCAACATTGCCATCATCGCTTTTATATTTAATTGGTTTCCTCATTAATTCTGTTTTGAATGGCCAATTCTTAATTCCAGCAAACATTTAATGACTCACATTCATTAATTTTTTTGCAAATTATGTGTCAAAATATTTCAAAGATCACCTTCCATGCATTCTCGTTTTCTCTGTCACTGTGCAAGATTTCTAAACATGGCTCCGCAAACTCGGGAGAAAAGTTAAGCGACAATATTTCCACCTGCTGATCAAAAATTTCCACATTATTCGGACCGTCCAAATTTTCAATACTTTTCTCGCGTCCGCCAGCGCGTGTCGCTCCGCCAGAAACTTTAGGGCGTTGTGCGCCCGTCCATCAATATCGTGAAATTGAAATTTTGCCATAAGTAAATTTTTCATTAGTCTTAAAATAATTCGAAGTCAGTTTTTTAAATTAACTTATTAAAAAACTGGCTATTGAACTGCGCTTCATTATATTCTTTTTTGGCGGGAAATAGATATAACAAATGAATGGTAAACCCTCCACTTTGTCCACATATATTCGGTTATCGCATTGTAAGTTTACTCGATACCTCTATAGAGGTGTTAAAGCAAATATATATTTCTTGATTGCATAGGGAGAAAATGGGCATGAATGATTGCTTGAGCCTAGCATAAATGTTGATATGTCCGATATTCTACATAAATTTTAGGTTACCGCATAAAGTGACGTTGGTCGTAGTGAAGTTTGGTTATTTTCAACAAAATTTCAGTTAGACTCACGAATCCATCTTTCTCGCTGCAGTACAGACTGCCCTTCATTAGCTTGTCATCAACACGTCACTAATTATATCTCACTGAAAATAGGGGCACACAAGGTCAAGTTTGGCAAACTCAAAATAATTATCTATTTCACTTATGATTAAATTTTATCCGTATATTAATTACAACTTCAGAAATTAAAAGAGAGGAAATACACAAATTTGCTGTGGGAAATTACCCACCGTTCATTGAATTTCTAATTTCTAAATTGAATTTAGTTATAAATAATGTTGGGTTAATATTAAGATTAGTTTATGGTAAGTTTATTTGAAGATTTTGTAGGCATAGAACTGGGGACCGGCCCGGATTCCGGAAGATTCAGCAGTGTTCGCACAGACTTGCGGTGGAGGGTAGAGCTGCTTCAGTGACGGAACCCTGTCAGTGCCTATTGACGCCGTCATATTGTTCATCAACGTCGTTCCCTATCAGTCCATAAGTCAAATTCTCGAATATCTTCCTTGAACTTTGCTGTATCTCTACCATATTTTAGTGTGTCCAAGTTTTTAATTTTGTTGAGTTGCTTACTGGTATGCCTTTTTCCATTTGGATGTTTCAGTTATAAATTAATGCGAACTCTGATGACATAACCTTAGATTAACGTCTTGCTTCAATAAGAATGCTAAAGAACTCATATTACGGCGATGCAAATGTTTATAGTTCACGGTCAATTTAATAATAATGGCCACCAAAAAACATTCATTAACTACCTCCAAACCATAAACATTCTACGAGCTAGTGAATGATATTTCAATTAATTCGCCGCGCCCATTTGCAGTTGATCTTAATTTAGCGAACAATAGGAACATGAATATTTTGTTCTTGCGTTTCAATTGGTATGTGTCGGTTATCACTTAGGAGATAGCCTAATGTTCATTTAGATCGTAAAAATCCAAAACAGAAAACTTAAATCTCATTTACCGAGGCAAAAAAGATTTTACGTTGCTGAAAAACTCACAGATTTTAATTGAAGAACTAATTACAATTGAATGTTGCGTTTCAATTAATCTCAAATGAGCATTTGGTGGTCAACACAAATCATGATATTGAAAGCTTACACTCAATTCGCATGCAATGAGGATGAACACATAGTTTCTTATTTGTAAACCTCGAAATCCGCTATTTGCTTTCACTAGTCTCAAAATAACTTGTACCTACCACTACATTGTATACCCTCATTGTTGTCTCGAATGATACATGCACTCAACTCGACGGTGCTTATCTGAACGTTCGATAACTGTTCATATACTGAATCAACGATCTTCCTGTGCTGCCAACAACCCTTTGTTCACATCATCTAGAAACTAAATCAACATTATCACCGTTGGCAGTGATACAATCCGATGGACATAAATTCTAGAAATAAATTGGTTTCCGTGAATTGAATTTTTTTGCCAAGATGAGGGTTATTAGGCAAGATTAATAGAGCTCGCCGTCTCCCGTTACATCTCAGGCAGAAAAACATCCTCCCTCTGGGGTCCTTTCTCTAAGCCAGATCGTCCATCTCGCCGGGTTTTTCACTTGGTTTTATTCGTGGTTTTCTGAGGTAGGCCGGACTATAAAGGCCAGCTCGCTGAGGCAGAGATTTCCTTTCGAGCTGTCAAGTGAGTTTGCTTTGCCTGCTCCAGCAATATGGCCGATCCTGAAAACATGAACAGTAAAACTTTCCGACCCTCCAAGAAAAGTGTTCAAGAATGGAACTCTACGAACAGAATAGCGGCCATTTGATAGTTGGTTAACAAATAGGGAATTTTTACAACTATCGAGAAGCTGATATATATAGTTGCCTAAACTTTGTTACAGGAATACTTTTTTTATCTCATTACTGAAACGTGCAATGACGTACAATTGATTGAACAATTGATGCTACTAAATTAACATTTTGCCTTATTGTGCTGTTCTGTATTCCTACGATGCTGTTTTTTGGGCTGACTTTTATAATTTTACTTTATTTTTTTAAATACAATTAGCCCCTAAGCTATATAACATTAAAATATATTTCTTTGCGAATGCAGAATGAAAATCTACATTGTTTGAGTCATCCACCTAGCTTATTGGTCATCCTGCAGCTCAAGATTCACTCGAATTTGCTCTCATGTAAGTAAATAAGAAATCTATTATGCGAGAACTTTTGTTGAAACCAAAAAGAACACGATATGTAAGTTTGGAAAACTAGTTTGGAGGCATTTTCTGCAGCCAAAACTGTCAATGAACGACACCAGGACATAAAACTAAATTGAAAGAAATCGGCAGCATTGAAAAGATATTCCATTTTACCGAATATGAGCTACCGCTAAACCACCTTGCGTTCCGAGAAATATTCAAGCTGATACATTTTATCTGATGTTTCTTCATAGTGTCTATAGTTCACTTACAATATCACTGCTAATTTCTGTGACACAGAAAGCACGGTTTGAATAATTGTTCAATATGTAAGCTTTACTTTCAGAGCAGAAACCATTGCGTTCTGCGTTGTGTTTCACTATATAGCACTGCTTGGTTCTAGAGGACATCACATATAGTTGATTTACTCGTTTGAAACGGACAGTGAAGACTCTATACAGCAGGTATATTCATTTTATGTAAGTTTCAATGTAAAGAATAATTACATGATCTATAAGTCAAGACTATAATACGACGCAAAAATAGGCGGTAGTTTTTCTAATAATGAGAAATATTAAGATAAAATCGATTCCGTTCTGCAGTGCAAGCTCCGCGAACCTCTCCGTGTTTCTTGGCTGGAAACTCATTCGGTCTCTTCATCGCATTGCGGGACAATGGTTATAATGCAGACAGTTCATTACCCAAATTTTCGACACCTTCACATATTTTTTATATCACATGTTAACGACCTCATACCCCATGATGATATATATATACCTTAACCTCTGCCACGCCAAGTGGTCGAGCCGTGAACTGCAGTTCTCGTCCTCTGATGAGGCTATTAAGGACTTGGAATGCACAATAGAATAGGAACGCTGCCCATTCCATTGTGCAATGTTACAGAAATTAGCATATCACTAAGTTGAGAGACCAGATGACGTCATCAGCTTTAACGACTGATACATTCGGAAACAAAGAAAGAAGTAATGTTTGTCTGTGAGTTAAAAGACGTTTGTTATTTTACTTGCTAATTCTGTATGGTAGGTATTTATTAAAATCTTATATCCAACTCTATTGTATTGGAGCTCCTTATCATCAGACGCTGGTAGATCTTCTGGAAAGTATGTAGAATTAACCTATTGTTCTGATAAAACGGAGGCTCACATAGAATGTATCTTTATAAATTTGACTCGCAATTGAAATTGGCTATGTCGGTATTGTGTTGCTAGGGACTATTAAATAAATAAGCTTTCGGTGACCCCGGACATTTGACAAATTACCGTAAATTTAGGATGAATAAAAATTATAAATGAAGAACTATTATAATAAATAAACGAATATAAAGAAATAAACCGTGTGTTTTCTGTGCTCATGTTCTTACATTCGACTCGGATTCAGGCTTCGGAGCCTCGCTGAAAACGCACAAATAAACCTAAATTAAGGACTTGTATATTAACCTATGGCTAAATCAAACTAATGAATGTAGCTCTCATAAATAATAGACTAATATGAATTATATTATTAAATATTACCAACAAAAGCCACCACTGTATCAACAAGATTAATACACAAGAAACAATCCAAGTACTAAGCTCTGTGGTGTATCACACAGCAATGACAAGGTATACACGAGGTGACGTAATATAGTTTTCTCAAAAACTGAAATAACAGTACATATAACCTAACTATTAATGAAAGTATGTATTACAATGAAAGGCGATCCCTAACAGTGCAATAATGCATGTAAAGTCCTGGTAGAAATTTTTTCCATTTTACAGATTTTTAGTTCATCAATCTGAGCGAAAAAGGTCATAGAACTCAGAACGTGTTTTGACGCTCGTTATTATTCACAACTTGGAGCCAACCGTAACAAACTTATTTCCTCGATAAGAAGTTTTCATGAAACTAAAGCTCCTCAAAAGACTAGAATACGTGAGATGTGCATGTTGAGCGTCAGAGATTTGAATTCCAAGTTGTTTTGTTTCTGAACTGGAGCTCCATTTGACTCGAATAATGAACAGAAGATATCCTTAGCGCTCCGATGTAATGGACTGAACTTAATAATTTAAACTTGTCCTTTTAAAAGTTCTAGCGAAGCTATTATTACAAAAGAAGTTCACATCTGAAAGAAATATCATGAGCTAGATCTACAAAGGCCTTAAATAAGAGACTCAAGCCATGAAAGTTCGAAATATTAGTTCGAGTTAGACTGACTATTGTAGCAAAATATAGGCAAAAAGATTTTCAAAAATAATATTTTCTGTAAATATAATAAAAATAACTATATGATAAATAAATAACAAAAATAACTACCTCGTTCACTTGCAGAGACTCAAACCTTCTTCACTTATGCTGCTTTTGTTACTAAACTCTGATCAACTGAAAGCTGTGCTGAGTGTGGCATAATGTTGCCCTAACATTCGTTACCTTGTACAGCTTGAATACATTTGCCTCGATGGAATAACACAAGAGTCGCGACAGTTGTGCGGCAGCGTGATATAGGTTAGTTGAGCAGCACACCCGTGATTCTGGCCACTTAAGCTCGTAACATTCTTAACAAGTGCACTCAATGTGACGCTGAATGCAAACTGTCCTTGCCTTCACAAGCGCCCGGCCTCGTTGGGGTGATATGAAATCTCGCCAGCGTGCCGGACCTTGGCATGCGCTCTGGTAGGAACTGCCACACTTATTGCGCAATTTCTTACCGACAATTTCCTGTTCATTTCAAACTGGAATTCTTCTGCTAAGAAAAATAATGTAACTATATAAAATAATCTAAACTATTTTCATAGTTGAGGTATCATACAATAAAAATTTATAAATTCATTCGTATATGTATGAAACTCCACGAAAATTCCTCTACTGATGTTGAAAACGACTGTTAAAATGTGTTGATTAACTTATCTTATTTCTCAGTGCATAGACGTTGCGTGAAGAACCACTTTCCACTCTTTTTATTGTTCAAACTTATTCTGGAATGTCGCGATAAAAAATGAATGATGGGTTTACGAAACAGTAGCTGGAGCAGGAGTTCATCGATACACTTTGAGCTGACGCCTCCTACCTCAGAAACCGTTTCTCAAATCGTGTTTAGTTGTTCTAACTTTTGTTCAGGAGTTCCGCTCAAATGAGATTTGGATCTTTAATCGCAGCCGCAGTTTTGTTAATCTCTGTCAAACTTCTATTTAATAAATCTGCTGAACTTGATGCTTCATGTGTTGCCTTCGCCTTTACACCGAGTCCCAAGTTCTCATCGTCGCCCGACGCCCGGACTGAAAGATGTAGGCGAAGCCTCGGGGCTAAGGCGACAGCTGACAGGCTTGACAACGTCCTTGCATAATTTCACTGAGTTTTTGATGTTAAAAATTATCCGTTGCATTATTAATTTGATTCAAAATGGCATTAGCAGTGTGAAGCCAATTTATTGCCTGTATTCAGTCAGTGAAGCACTCAACTGTATTTTGTAAAATATCAACGTAAAATACTAATTCCTGCAATATATCATTTAAATTCCTGCACTATATCTTTATATAAATCGTGCGTCTGTATAACTGTCACAAGATTTTCTTTTGAGTTATGTTAGCTTAGTTTTAGAAATTGACACGATTAAATTGCTAATATAATTTGGGCCTAGCTGTAATCTAACCACAGCATTCTGAAAATTACTATAAAATCTCTATTTCTCAAAAGCAAATAAATTTTATTCCGCATTTGGCCTTCAAGTCAAGCAAATATTTCACTTTCGAAGTTGCGGCTTCAATGCTTCATAAAGGCGTCTTGAGGCCCACCATTCAGAGCCGCTTGAGGCTCCTTTATGAAAGTGGAGACTAAAAATTTCGATATGGAGGATTTTTTTAAAGAAGTTAATTGAATGGCGGGGACGCAGACACTTACGTAGTCATATTCTGGAAAAAATCACGCAAAATTCGTTTTCACGGCTGTGTGAAACAGGACTCTTGTTCAGGGTATATTCTTTACTCAAAATTTATCTGTGCAGCAAAATTAAGCCATTATCGAGTGGATCTGAGCAAATTATTGAACAGCGTCGACCTTTTTAACAAGTTGCACGAAATTATGAAGAAATTACGAATAGTTTTTTACTTTGCCAGATGAGTTTACAAAAAAATTTATATTGATTATTTCAGGTAAATGGGAAGAGAACCAGAATATTATAATGGATGATTGGTACCGTAAAGAAACAAGTCTAATCAGTGTCGTTAATAAGAGCTTGATTACATTTGTCACATTTACATTTTTCAACTAATTCATTGATCCGGTCTCTTCTCCCGTTCTCATCATTAACTAAAGCCTGTTCGTGAATGTTCTCTCGTTGACGCTTCCTTATAGAAGAAACACTCGCTCCGGAAATTATGTGTTGTCAATGATCGCAACCGATGTATTGGAAAACATTCATAACCAGTACCCTTGAAATGTTCATGAGTTATGTTATATAATGTGACCGGCTGCCGACTCCGAGATGATGTATGGCTGTTCAGTGCGTCGTGTTGGTGACGGCAGTAACTCATGATCCTGAATGAGTGTCCCGACAAATGGTGAAATGTAAGAAAATAAATTTTGAAAAAAAATTGTCCCAGCAAATCGCAAAATATAAGAAAATAAAACTTGAAAAAAACTTGTCTCAAAAAATCGCAAAATATAAGGAAATAAAACTTGAATAAAACCTATTCAAGTTTGCAGGTATTTTGCCTAGAACAGTCTTCTTTGCGCGATGTACAGGATACATACTTGATATTATTCTTATATGCTTAGATATCCTCACAATATTTAATTGCAAGCCTATACAGTTATCCAACTCGAGCAAATATATGAGGAAGAATGTCACAAAGTTGGCAACGCGAGGTTCCCTGATTTTGTAAGCCAAATCCCAAGATTTAATCTACCAACTCAAGATCTACTTTTCACTCTTAAATCCCTACAAAATAACTTTGAAAAATTTGCTTTGGAGTTGTCAGAGGAACTCCGAGTAGCTGTCAGTCACTGCCAGCCAGTCGCCCCCGGAAACTTGAGGCGACAAGACGATTGGGATGTCTCTCAGATCATTTGAAGATAATGGTTTTGGTTTTTATTATATCATCAGAAATAGATGTTATTAAATAATTTGTGGAAGAATGTGCTTGGTAATGAGTATGTTGTAACAAATTTGTATTTAGTCTTACCTACCTCACATAAAGCTTAGTGATTGCCATAAATTATGTGATTCTGCATGCCCATAATAAAGTATTCCCATAACTCAGATGACCTTCAATACATCGGGAATAATTTCATTGGGTCACATGAACAAGTATTGGTCAAGTATTTTTACAACTTTGGGTTCGCTGAATTCAAGTTTACATAAAGTTCTGCTTCTTCACCTTCAATTTTACGGTTGCCAAATAGTCTCTAATTACTAACATAAAAATCATGCCTCAAAAGTTCATGCATGCTTCAGGAGCTACAGCAGCTTATAACATAAACGGGAGAACACTGATTTAATAAATATCATTGGATGCGAAAATCGTACCATTCGAAGCACCACAGTACGAGGTTCGCCAGCCGTACTTTAAGTACTCGTTCACGAAGCCCAACGAAAAGCAAGTAATAAAAGATGCTGGCTGCTCTATCCACAGTTCCACACTCTCATGAGGGACAATAACATACAATAAATAGCCTAAATGTACAAAAATTGAGTCTAGGTTAAATTATTAATAAACACTCATCTCGAATTAACCAGGTTTAAGTTGGCCAACTGACCCAGAATAACTCTTACGCGAACATAGCAATTCTGGGGCACAGGCTGAAGCATACCCCGAATTTTGTTAGAGTTGCGCATCATGAAACTTGGGGTGTGGGTTTAATTTGTTCTCATATCCTGTTCATCAACGAAGTTTCCGTGCTAAAGACGTGACTCTGATGTTATATGAATGAATCTGTAGCGTACTTTTCGGTACATACCTACCCTAGTCGTCTATTTAATTGATGTCTGATCTGTTAGAATGAATATTGCTTAATTGAGGGTGAGTAAAACACGGGTTCATCGCCCTAAAGCAACTTAATTTTGACAACGAAGTTCATCTAGTGATCCGTAACAAGGAAAAAAACATGCATCTTATAAATGTTGATTTGGAACATTGACACTGTTATGTCGAAGCAACAAATTTGGCTCCGTACAATGGGTGAAAGGTAAATATTGTAATAAAGAATCCAAAACCTCCTTGATCATTTCTTAAGCTGTAACTTCTAAATTTCAAGTGACCAGTCTCCATCCATTCGCTTTCACTGATCCAATTCAACTAATCATCGTCATTATCATTAACTTTTCATTAAAGTTATTAAATAAATACAATTTCGAATTTATTTTGACGTTCACTATATCGGGCGGCGTTTTTTTATATACTCGACCTCGGTCGAACGCTGTGATAATGTTCTTGTTTTGAGTTAGAATATGGAAAAAACATTCAATATAAGTTCCAAGAGTTAAAAAATTCTTTATTGTTGTTTATTTTAAGTAGATTCCAAAATAACAGGCTCATTATAAATTCCTCAAAAATGTGAAGCAAGGGTAACCTACCAACCATTTTTTTTAAATTTTTGCTACAGATAAGTCTAGTATGTAACCCTTTAATTTATTACTGGAGTCGTATCGTTAGCATGGAATTATTGCCCATCGCTCAGAGCGCTTTCTAAGTTTTTCAATAGAGTTTGTTCAGTGGAAGCTACCGGCCTTTCATATTACTAGGCATATTCCTGATTCATTGCACTGGCATGGCGCCCACTTTGCATAAATTTCTTCGTTTGAAAATACAAGGACCTCGTAAGGCATCTTCGTGTCGATACCGGGCGTCCCTACACTAAAATAAAGGCTAAGTTTCGTCGCTCTTTGCGCCTTGTGTGCACGCCAAGGTTTGGTCGCGCTATGTTCCTTCTTAACTCATAAAATAGATGAACAAATTACAGGAAGCATTTGCATGACCATTTATGATGCCATTTGTATGACCATTTACGAGAAAATTAATTTTGCAAAACTAATTTAAATTTGCACTCAAATTTTACTTGTTGCTCTTAATATCCTTAGAAAAAAGTAAATGTAGACATTTCGCTGTTGTTTTAGTAGTCATGCTCTTCAGTTGACGCGTTTCATAAATTATTTACAAAATCAGTTCACGCGTTTCATAAATTATTTACAAAGTCAGTTCACGCGTTTCATAAATTACATACAAACAACGCTTAGCAGAGTTTTACCATATATTTATCCAGTCGTATTCCATCATATCTCCGCCGTACAGAATATTTTAATGACACACACAATTTCTCACTTTTCTAACTTAATTATGACCTTATTTTTCACAAAATTGAAGCATATACGGAATTAATGCAAGAACATCATATTTTACCTGGTATTTGTCTATTTGTTTATATCGTAACGTATCAAATGCACTAATTTCGAGAAATCTGCTTGTGCGGTGCGCTGATCATTATAATCAATATATTCCGTTTCTGACCGTGTTAATAACTAAATTCATTAATTTATTTTCAACAAAAAATTACTTTTAATCATCTTCTAGCCATTCAGCGAAGCTATAAAAAAAATAAATGCCACGAATCGATGTGTAATATACGATCGTTTCTAATCGCGAAACGCAAGCATCAATCGATATGAACAATACGTACGGGGGAGAAATGAGCTACACGCGAGAGCCTCATGCCAACAGCTAGGCGCCGTTCCTGGTATTGTTTTGAAATTAAGGGAAGGAGGAAACATTCTTCGTCCCGTTATTGGCAGCAATAAAAAAAAACACCCGATGGCCCTCAGAGCCTCAGCAGAAAACGACTTAGTTTCCTGTTTGCTCTACCCTAAGCTGTTCGACGCTTCAGCGCGCATATTTCTACTCAAATGGAAGCAGTTGTTCATAAGTTATTATTTAATTTTAAGCATTATAAAGCATACGAGAGCCAGTATTGGCAATGGTGTATCATTTGACTTTTCCTTGATCACCCACTGATAAAATTGAGATTCATCGTTTTTCTAGAGATTTCATCGTTTTTTTTTCATCGTTTTTATTTACTCACTGAAACACCACGGCCCGAGAGTAGTGTTGAATTATATTAGGTATATTTTAATATGTAGTGATTACGTTTGCTATAATGGCACATATTTAATTATTTCAATCAACTAAATATTGAATTTTTTTGTGATGTATTTATTCTCCATTGAGTTTGAAATAAAGTGCTTCTATTGGTGGCTATATTCAAAAGAAAATAGAAATTTAAAATGTTCCTCTATTCCCAATGGAATTTTTGAGTATATGAACGATTTCTTACTTTTCGGAGGTCATTTTGTTGTCTTGCAATGCTGACGTTGTTCATTTGAATGAAATTTACAAACTTTAAATTTGCAAACATCGAAGGGACAACTTTCTGACACGAATTTAATATCGAAATTTAAAACTGAAAATCGTTACCTTGATAAGATAAAACCGCTTTTGCGGCGTAGTTCAACATTTGAAACTTATGTTATGGCTTGATTATTTTAAATTTATTGGAGATTTTCATCTGGTATCTGTAATTTTCAAATCATCCAAGATTGCGAAGATTCCGCCACAAATAATAAATTCGTCTCGTTAGCTGAAAGTTAGTAAATGAATAATTTAATTCAGATTATTGAACGAATTTATCTTGACTCAGTAAATACTGTACACAGAACTCAATCATTAGTTAAATTCATTTAAAAACGCTCCTTGATTGATAATTTAAGTTTAAAGCGAAAAGTACTCTGAATATAAATAATTCTTTTTTCAGTTCTTGAAACAAATTCTATTGAAAAACTGTCCTTTTATGATAACAAAAAAAGTTTACATTTCGTTCTAAAATCCACAATCGACAATGAAACTGCGACGTGCGAAATTTAGTGACCAAAAAACATTTCCAGTGAAGCAAAAGAAAGTCCCGTCGCCTGTGAACTTGAAAATGTTGAAAATAGGACATTTATTCTTAATGCATTTTATAGTTCTTATTACATATCTCTAGAGAGCAGGCGTTTATCACGGTCTGATGACTTGAATTTACTGCGAGCAAATACTGAAGGGAACTCTGCAAAGGTCGGGGCTCTAATCCACACAATCAATTTGATGAGAGGCCAGAAGCCTCCAAGACTTCCCTCATAATCCCAACACGATTCCTGACAGAATCAATGCGTCTTGACCAATAATATTTCTAGCCTTGATCTATAATAATATATGTAATAATATGATATATATAATAATATTTCTAGTCTTGATGATCTAATTCAGAGTATATCGGATTGTAATTCTTCATCGTAATTCTATACAATGCGTATTCATTTTATTCATTCATTGACATCATTGACATATGCGTATTCATTTATTCATTCATTGACATTCATTAACATTGACATAAATATTTTTGGGAATACCATCGTTCAAAGAATCTATAAATTTCAAGGACTGAAAAACTCCCAAGAAATAAATTTTGGGAGAGACCATGAAATGCATTGTGTGCCGTAAACAATTTCTGGTTATCTGCATGTTTTAAAACAATTAATTATTCTACATAATTATCTGTCGTGAGTATGATAAGCTCGGCATGATAAATCGTGTCAATGAGATTTTGCTCAATATATTATGTGTTGCACAGAATTCTTCAGTCAATGAGACTTTATGGAGACATTGATTTTGTCTCATTTCCTGTAAAGTTATTATTTTAATGTAAAATTATTATTGGTTATTATTATAATTGTTCTTTCCATATGTCATTATTTACTTCTTATTATTTCTAGACGTGATCCAATGCAACAATTAATCCACTTCATAGTTCATCACTACTATGCAACCTTCGCAAATGCAGATATGTTCATAGGCTCAATTAAGGTTGCTAGTTGATTTCATTGATAACTCAATCAATTCTACGCTGAATTCTGTTTATTCTCTCCGATTTTCCTTGCAAAGTTTCCGAGTGTAAGAACTTATCAACGAAACGATCTAGTCCTTTAAGTTAAATTTTCTGCACTTTTATCTCGACATTCCTATTTATTTATTTATTCTACATTCCCGTTGAATTTTATTTGTCTCCGATTTAGTTCATTTTTACACTGTAACGTAAACCCAAATAATATATTCAATTTATTCGCTTAAAACTGACGCAATTTTTTAACAGGCAAAAGATTAATAGTATTTTACAAAGCTCAATTATTTAATCAAGAAGCATATTATTAGTAATGATATCCTTTTATTTTTAGTCACAGATGAGCGGTAGACATACAACGGTGTTCTGCAGCTCAACTTCCTAACATATAATTCTGTAAGCTATACTAGCTCCAAGAGAGGAGACCACATGTGGCTGTCTGGAGCTCTCGCAGCTCTCGACGAGCCGAACGCACCTGCAGTAATGCAAATTCGATTGCAGGACTTCAGATGTTAGTTGATGTTGGAATATGAATTTAAAAATAAAACGCGCAATGCGTCCTCAGAAATATCAAATTAACCATTTACTATGCGATGATGGACACTTGAGTATTATTATTCTAAGATATCAAAGTACTATAAAAATAATCTATCTGCTAATAACGCTAGTCAAATCGGTAAGGCTAACCAACTAATTTAAATTTAATTAACTTTATTTAAATTTAACCTTATACAGCAAATATTCCATAAGGATTGCATGTACAACAGATATTCGGTAAAAACATAGTTATGAGTTATCGAGATATGTATAAACTGCAAAATAATGAAGGTATCTTCAGTTAAAGTGACGCATTCATACCTTGCTGAAATTAAACGATAATCGAGGAAGATATGTCGATGAGCTGTTGATCATTTTCAGATTATTTTTAACAGTACGGTGAAGCTTTCTGAATAGTAAAATAAAACATATGTTCTTGAATAGCATAAAAAATACTTTCCGTTTAATTTTACATGTTCTCAATTTTTGTTTTTCTGATAATAATAATAAATTTCTATTAAATTCATTTTTTTTATTACCACTTATTCCTTGTTATGATAATACTCATTTCACTATTAAAAATGTTTGATACTTATTTTTAAACATGCGTTGAATTTCAATCACTATATCACCATGTAATGAATTCCCAGTCTCGATTACACTCTCCTTCAGACAATTCGAGTGTGCTATTTTCCATCGTAAATTTCTCCTTGAAACTTAGTGTCAAAATGTCCTCGTATCGCCGGTAGAAATGCACTCTGATGGCACGACAGAACATCGTGCGGCAGAACACGAACGTCTTCCCGATGTCCTTTTGGAGCCTCGAACCTGGAGCTTAAGAGTTGAGCGAGGAAAGGAAGAGACGATCTGTTTGAGGAGCCGTTAAACAGCTGCACTTACCTAAAAGGATGGCCCAATATTGGAAGCCATAAATCTACTCCTAGTAAATGGCCCTCCTTGCCATGCCAGCACCTATGCTGCGCACACAGCGCCATGCCACAGCGTCAGCCGCAGTCGCATATAAGTACGCCTATGCCTGCAAAGATCACGGCTTTGAAACTTGAGAACCCTAGCAATTCCTCATTATTATTATCACTTCCTTATTATTATTATACATGCTGGATAATTTTGCTCCTTACAGAACTATTCTTAATCAAGAGTTTCTAATTTATCGATGCATACGCAATTACTCAGTCGCGAGCTTAACGTTTAGCATAGTAATTAGTCAAGTTTTTATGAACTAGTACTTGTGGCTTGAAAACAGTTAAATAAAAATTATAAGAGAAAAATGTAACAGTACGATAGAAATGAGTCATCGGCTGATGCACCTAAATGGGTTGAGAAGTCCGAGAAAGATCATTCTTTGGTAAGTTTGAAAGAAAGTTGATTAATTATTATCATCGTAAAAAGCACAAATCTTGAAGCGTATTCAATATTTCTGAAGCAACCGAGTTTATTTTAATCTTTTTCACCAAATAACACTTTGTTTAATTGATTTCGCGCTTGAAAAATAATTTTAAAGTCTAATATTTATGGCTGATAGTTGATGTATGGTCAATCAAAGTCGGTCAATCAACCTGGATGCTCTTGATGAATAATGTTTAAACGATGAGTAATGTTTTGGTTTGAAGCATTTAAACCCAAATAAAGTGTACAACTACATCAATATATCTTTCGAAATTGTGTTGGAAACTTCAGTAGAAAGTCAGCCCACGCAGAGCTGGAAGTCAGCACACGCAGTACGACAGTTGAAAGTCAGCTCACGCAGTACGGCAGTTAAAAGTCAGCTCACGCAGTACGGCAGTTGAAAGTCAGCTCACGCAGTACGGCAGTTAAAAGTCAGCTCACGCAAGTACGGCAGTTAGAAAGTCAGCTCACGCAGTACGGCAGTTAAAAGTCAGCTCACGCAAGTACGGCAGTTAAAAGTCAGCTCACGCAGTACGGCAGTTGAAAGTCAGCACTCGCAGTACGGCAGTTAAAAGTCAGCTCACGCAGTACGGCAGTTGAAAGTCAGCACTCGCAGTACGGCAGTTGAAAGTCAGCACACAGCACGATAGCTTCAAATTGCAATATTGATGTGCTTCTCAGTAGATTATACGTAGAAATTTATGCCCAAAAATTATTTCAATAAAACGTTTAAATGGCAACACATAGTCTGATACCAATATGCGGATTTCGAGAATAGATTGATGAAGTTTGTTAGCTAAAGTAAGTTGATGACATGATTTTCATTAATGAAACAAAGTGAGCAAGTTAGTGGGTTCATCTTGCAACGTCTGCATACCGTTCGTTAACGTTCGTATACTACACGTTAATTTTATTATGTATGACCTCAGTTGCACTCATTTGTTTAAGGAAAACTTTTATTGCAGGCATGCTTGCATGGCATCTCACAGTCAAATATTTCATCAATCAGCATGTGTCTTAGCAACAAAATACTTTCGTGGAAAAGTAAAACCTCAATAATTTTAGAAGGCCCAGATTTAACCGGTAAAATATTTGCTGGAATCTAGTCAAAATTCGAGATTTAATGGTGTCATTTATTATTAAAAGCTGTTTAGGAAAAAGCGTGCACTTGTGACGCGGAGCAATCATTTAAATTGCGGTCCAAGAAAGTGATTCGAATTAATTATTCTCATCTATCACATCACGTGTGTTTACTCGTGTCACGACTTTGCCTCGATCTCACAAAAAAAATTCCGGAACAATTCATGGAATCGTTAGTTATCGTGGCTACGGCGAGGTATATCAATAATATGTTTGTTTTAATTGAAGGCAAAGTAATCATAGATACGAAAATATGGCTACGTAATGAGACACTACTAGAAAATTTAATTATTTTAATGAACTACATCAAAAAGTATGCAAATGATTCAAGATTCCTCTCACTTTGCATCAGTTGTTCGAATATATCTGTCATAAATTGACAACAATTTAATTGTAATAGTGGAAACTTTTGGAGAACGGAATAACATAGTTAAATTAATTAGTTACTCGTAAAGCTCGGCAAGATTGTTCAAGAAAGTGAGAATTACATGAGAAAATTTTTAATTATTCAACAGGCATTGATGTTGAAACGATCTCTTACCCTTTGATTGATTTTTCACGGTGTTTCATTCAGAAATCGCCAATCGATCTTTTTTAATAATTTAATATTTAATTGTAATAATTTACTTCCATGATGGGAAACTAGGACACAACGATCACAAGATGGCAGCGGTCATTCCGGATCAGAACGATGACGTCATTAGAAATAATTAACGGAATGTTCTATGTTTGCCTAGCAATGTTTTTCGCTTGAATTTCGTATGTCTTAACTAGAAAATTAGTTAGGAATTTCTAAGAGTCGAATTTTAAACCATCATTCGAGATATTCTTGGCTTTTGATCAGCTCATTCAGACACTCGGAATAATGAGATGCGATAAATTTTTATGGATAATCGGCAGTGAAGTTAACATCGCTACAAAAAAAAATACAAATTACCTAATTTTTATATTGTGTTCAGTTGTATACGGTAGGAATTACAAACCATAATTCCTATTCTCTGTGAAGATTTCCAACAATTAACGCATCGGCAGATCTGGCCAGTTTCCGGTCTGCTTTCAGCATGTGCCAGCACAACGCAGCAAAGTTGATCCATGATCCCGTACGAGAGGGGTACAAGAGGGGTATTTATGAGGGGTATCCAAAGTACGACCCGCGAAACGGATCCGGCCCACCGCGGCTAGGTTCCATCCGGCCCGCCGAGGATATCTCGTAGTTCAACATAATGTACACAAAAATCGAGCGTGGCATTTCTGGTTACGCGTGAACTAAAAACAATAACGCGGCTTACCCGTCCACCGATTGTTTTAGAAAGCTTGCTCTTGGCCCTTGGGGAAAAAAGTTTGGAGGCCCCTGCCGGCGTAGGAAGCTAATCCAGCTTCCCTTCGTTTGCAGTGAGCTGTGCAGTAGGCAACCGTATACCGAGCTAGCCACGGGGGCAATGAGTTGCTCAGCGCGACGGCAGAACTTAAGATAATAGGACTAGGGAAGTGGAAAGATCAGGCGCCTTACTTTCAAAATTCGCTAAGTTAACCCAAGTATTTACGCTCTATTTTCTTGTCTATGATTGATGGATTTTGCTTGAAAGCCGTCAATGATGTGCTAATGAACTTACGATCTCTTTACTTTTTTTGAAAATATGGCTCCTGAAGGCTGGGGACTGTTGCAGAAAGATCAACATAAGATCTCCAGATCATTGTTATCAATTTTCATATAGAATTTGTATTTTCTTCCTGTAAACGTTTGAAGAAGTAAAATACTCCCCCATTAATTGAGGCTTTGAATTTAAAATACTGTATATGCAGGTAGGATTGTGTATTCGGAATATTCTATTAGTGTACAACTCTGTGGATTGATTGACACTGATTTGAATCAATGATTAATGGGGGAATCAATGATCGACATTGATACCCCAATTCAAAAGTCAGTAATCACAAGAAGCAAATGAAGTATGGGCTTTTTGTTTGATATTCGCTAATCCATCTATATGTTAACACCTATACATTCAAATGTATGCTCAGAACTCGAAATCAAAATTTTTTGTTTCATAAAGAATATCATGCAATCGGAAAAAAATTATTCGCTGTGGACTATTTATTGTGCAGCATATTTTTAGTTCCTAGTATATTTTTACAGTTTAGTATAAGCGATAGTCAGTTAAAAAGTCTAATAAATTGCAACAAATTCAAAACCCATTCTCGTCGGTAGAAAATTTTGTTCTTGAGGAAAAAAACTTTGGGATTTAAATTACTATCCCATCAAAGTGAACTCATTTAATTCTTGTTCCATCAATGTGGTTTCAACTAATTGATAATTTGATTGTATCACTATTGAGTGATATAATTTAGATTATATGTTGATTTCGGTTATGGGAAACTTGTAACTATAACTAACTTGTGTCCCTGAGCGGATGAATTAGTAATCCTATCAAACCCTGAAGAAGTTTTTATGGAGATTAAAATTCAACATTCACACTATGTCATTTAGAATGCGAAACTTGTAGACGTTAAGATTCAGTTTAAATGAACAAACTTTAAATAAACTATTATATAATTTGTTTAAGGATTTAAAAAAATACAGTTTCCGTGAGTCTCCCGGAGTAAAAAGTTTAAATAAATAAAACTATTATATAATTTGTTTAAGGATTGAAAAAATAAAGTTTCCGTAAGTCTCCCGGAGTAAAAAGTTTAAATAAATAAAACTATAATATAATTTGTTTAAGGATTGAAAAAATAAAGTTTCCGTAAGTCTCCCGGAAGCACTTGGTGGCCCGGACGCTTTAACTTCATATCGCGTCTTCATGCCGCCGTCCGTCTTCTCACCGGCCGCCGAATATCTCTCCTTAGTTCCGGAGACGAGCTCCGAAACTACGGTCATATCAGAAGAAATACTTCTCAGCGTCCTGCCATGACCATTTTTTTCGGGAAAGTTGCGAAAAATATTAACGCACCGTAGAATAAATTTGGTGCGTTTTCTTATTTTCTTTTACAGAACGAACGGAAACTTTCGTAACATCACTAATCGAGATTGAGAATAGTCGAGTGTGGCGATATCAGTTACGCTCACAAGTCCACGGACATATTTCTCAGTATTTGATTTAATAATCTTGGCTCTCCCGCCAGAGAACCGAGAAGGTAATTTACCAACGGGCAGACATTTTTTGCTTCCGCGTTGACCGCTGATTATTTTTGCTTGTAAAAATTGTTCGTTATGCTGACATGAAAGCGGTAATAGTTTAAAATTTCAATCCAACTGAACGTTTTTCAGAGAATCAGCCTCAATTAATAGAGATTTATATTACATTTTTCGTCCAAATTTCTTCTAAGGCCAAGAGCTAGAATCACAAGCTTTATTTTCTTTAATTTTTCGGCTGCAGATGGAGAATAACGATCTCCAGAAGAAAAAATTAAAATATAGAGACTCATATTTGAGGAGAGACATTACTCAAAATCCCTGATGTTTACTTTAAGAAGGACATATTTCATGAGATAACCAAGACACGCGTCCTTTTGTTTTGAAATCCGTAAAAAATTATATTGAAGAGAAATGACTAATGTTCTCCTTAACTGTTTTTGGTGTTTGTGACAGAGTCTACAAGTGCGTCACAAGGAGCAACAAGATAGTAAATCATGGTTTGAAAAATATAACCCAGTACTCACTGCAGTGAGTGACAGAGAGCGCATTTTCTCGTTGACGAAAACTTGAGGTCACGGACGGACGGACAAACGGACGGACAGACGGACATGGCGAGCACAATAGTGCATTTTTTCCATAAATGAGAAAATGCACTAAAAATAGGCAAACCTTGCCCTTCTATTGAATCATGAAGAATTTATTTATTGCACAACATTTCTCTCGCCTAGCACACGGTTTTCTGGAACTGACTGCATAGATCGATAACTCGTGTATATATACTTCCCTAAATTTTCACCCTCATTTTGCGAAAATATTGTTACAAAATATTTCATTATGTTGCATCTTGTAAGTTACATTTAAATGTTTTCATAAGTTAAGTTTTAGATTCCAAACACTCCACTTTGGCAGTCAATTACAGGGCTTGGGCTGAGGTTAAATATTAGTGATGAATCATAGAAATTTATTAGGTCGCTCTTTGATTCCCACATTTCTGAACTAGAATCATAATTGCTATCACTTATAGTCTTTTATCCGTTCATTATAATCCTACTAATAAATGTTTTAGCATTAAGGTGGATAAAGTAGGTGAACTCGATTATGGATTATGCTCTCCGAAGGGATTTAAAGTTTATTTGTCTGAGCAAATGACAGACTTAAATAACAATAGTAATGGACTTCAAATTTGAAAACTCATTAATTGTTTTCAATGCGTTAACGTTGGCATACACGCAATTTTTAACGGCATTTACGCATAATACTGTGAAAGCGATCTTTCTCGGGTTTGATCGACTTTCTTTGGTCTTATTTACGCTTAATTTCGTCGTAAATTAATTTCATTCATTTTATTATCTTACGACTATTTCCCGTAAGTTTTCCTTTGTTGCCAATAAACATAAGGTTAGAATAAAGACTGGAGAAAAAAACGGACAAGAAAAGAAGCATAAGGAAAATTTTTATCTCATTGTTAAAATATCCAATTTAATTGCAGAATGACCTCCCTATTGAATGGAATTAATCATAATTAATGCTGCTAGATTTAATTAATGATGTACACAATACAGCTTACCTTGCCTCAAAATAAAGATGAGGAACAGCCTTTCCCAAAAACAGTGCGTCTCAGTCACAAGTTTTTGCCATGACGCCCGACTGGTATAGGGATTTTCTCTCGAGGACCATGAAGACAAAAAAAGGGCATTGAAAAAAGAGACCGAAGTCAAGATGTATCCCGAGTTATTGTGAAAAGTTAGATCGAAATTAATGTGTTCCTAAGGGAAGATTTTATAAACCTGCCAACGGCGTTCGGATGCTATCGAAGACTACGATATATGCTATACATGACTACGTTTTACAATAACGTAACTGAATGATTTGCATGCTGCATAGCGTTAACATTATGAATACTATATTACTATATTTAACTTGATTAAAACAAAAATAAATGTTTCGTATATAATCAGCTCGATTATCTCCCTAGTTGCAAAGCAAATGGATTCATGAGCCTGTTTTAAAAGCGACTCAGTAATACGATGATGGCAAAATTGAACTGTATGCTCAATTTTGCTAAAAAGAATGTTCATGAAAAAATGGCTTTAACGGTTTGGCATTAAATCTGTTGTACGAATCATTCTTTCCTTTCTTCGAACCTCAACCACGCAAACCATGTAAATAAAGCTTCCATTTAGTGAACGTTACAAATGCTTTTTGTCTGCTATATAGCAAGACAAGTTATTCGTCGGCAGATGTGCTTCTCGCCTCACCGAGATTCACGAAACATTTTGCCGCGAGGTCATTTAGGAGTCTAATTAAAGTGACCCTCAGACTTGATTACCCCTTCATTAAGGTTGCCTATTAGGCAGAGTAGCTTCACTTTAGGGCTCTGCGACAGACAAGTCGGCCCAACTTCATTGTTTGCCCGAGGGGCCTGATCAATGGGTGATTCGTGTGATGTACCACACACTGACATTAATTACTGTAGTGAGTAATCTGTGTGTGGGAAGACAACTTCAGTTACCATCAGACAAAACGCTGCGCCGTAATTACGAAGAGATTACGAGGCATTTACAGTATATCCAGTAGACGTAGGGGTAATTTCTTTTCGACACAACTACTGACGCGACATTAACATTCACAAAAATTTGCTCATAAAAACATCGTTAAATTCCTAACCTTAGCTCAAGATCCTGCGATAATTGAAATAGCTAATATTTTTGGACTATTACCAATGTTAGGACTGATGAACATAATATAACATCCTAACAAAAAACACGATCATTGTGAGTCTTTCCATACGTTTTTCATGAATTGCATTTAAAGTCGCCCAACGACTTGATCAAAAAGTTTTTAGACATTCCACGTCACTGTCACTCGATCTGTTATATTTCCGGTGTCCAAGGTTCACTGCTATGGCACATCGTGCCATAGCAGTGAAAAGTATTAAATGCATGCTTGAAGAAAACCATTTATGATTAAAGACTGTATTCGTAAGGAGAAATATAATCCCAAAACCTTATTTTGAAAATCATTACCAAGTTTTTAACTTGATTCATCGACCTGATGGTGGAGCTTCGGGATGTCAGAAGAGATAAAAATAAATTCAAATTAATATTCCAAAAATCTTCACAGCAAACTAGTCAAAGCTACAAAACTGACAGTATTTGGGATAAACTAACCCACATGTACTCTATATGAAAAGATCCGGATTACATTCCTTGAGTAAATAAAAAACTCTTTGGCTTATTCATGATGCTCAAATAACTATCTTACATGGCATCGAAAATATATTAAATATATTAAAAAAACACTACTACCATTCCTAAATTTTGGCAAAGACCAATTAACTTTATTTACTACTTATTTGACATATTCAATTGAGTATATCCTAATAGAAAATCATATCAATCTATTAAAATTTATAAATTTACGCTAATCTTAGACGAACCTTCAGAAATTATTTGACGCAATGAACGCATTCTTTTCGGGCTGGCATCGATCGATTAGCTTTCGCATTATATTAACCAAAGTCGTTGTCATGTGCAAGTATTTTTACTCGGTAATATTTTTCGCACACGAAACATGATATCAAACATCAGCAGCCTGATGCCCCAACATCCTGCAGACGCGTGCAGCTGCATGGGGCAGGAACAGCAGCCCGGCATCAATAATTTCCTCTTCTTGGGTCGTCAGGACTCGACAACTTTGAGAGGGAGTCGAGATAAGCGCGTAATAGATTGCCTAGCCCTTGCGACTCCGTTCTCTAATGGCCTTTGTGATGGAGACTCAGGAAGCTAACGACTCCCTGAATTCACATCAAAGTATGAACTCAATGAACTGGCTTAGAGAGTCATGAAGCCAATGCAGGCACGAAGAATTCTTTCCTCCTGTTATGGTTCAGTTAATGGCCAGTATTTATGGTGATGGAATGATATATAAATCTATAGAAAATTTCATTCCAGTGTTCACAATTCTTTAATATTTAACGAAATGTCTCCCTAAATTTATTCTACGATTACACGATTACATTAATATTACAGTAAAGAATTATCTCAATACCTAGAGGGATGTTTAAACCTTTGCACATTCGATTTTCGAAAAATGATGTAATATATGTACTCTAATTTTCTTCAGCATAAATGATTTATTGTTAATTCCTCGTCAGGCTGTTGCGCGCAAGTTCCAGTTCGAGCGGTGGCCAGGGTATGAAGTGATCCTTCGACGCAACGTTCAGTGGTGGACGGCAGGTTTTAAGCAAGGCCGGAGGATGACAACGCCGGGTGTTCGCAGGCTGTTGCACGCAAGTTCCAGTTCGAGCGGTGGCCAGAGTATGAAGTGATGCTTCGACGCAACGTTCAGTGGTGGACGGCCATTCGACTCTAGGCTATTCGACCTCGTGTCTGGGGGTGTAAAGCTCAAATATTCAAAGCAGAATGATGTCAAGTGTCGGTTACGGATAGCAGGTTCCATTCGCGGCTGATTAGTGGATGTCCGGAGAGATCCAAGGTGTTCGCTTCAGGGCTTATTGGTGCACAAAATTGGTGGTGCACGGCTGCGCTCCCCTCATACACCGAGCAATGATTTTATCGAATATTAAATGACGCGTGGTTGGATGATGTAACGAGTATTGTATCGTGAGGTGATATTAAGTAGATTGATGCCCGGACAGAAATCTTCGCACGTACGCGTAGACATATGAATCATGTCGTCGTATCAGTGGCACATTACTGGCAAAAAAAAGAAGATTATGAGGGCCTGCTAAATTCTATCAATGATGTTATAGATGAAGCTTCTGGTAAGATCGAAACGTTAGTGAGGGACGAGGTCGTAGGAGTGTGTCCGCTACGCTCGCATATAATTGGCTGGAGTTTCGTAGCCCGAAATCGGCTACGTTTGATTATAAAGCTTCTGATAAATATTAATATTTTATCCTTTTTACCGCGTTCATTTCGAGTATTAAGGTTGAAATCCCATTTGATGTGAGAGTTCATCAAAGCGGAACAGAAATTTCAGTCCTATTATATTGCATGTTCAATATTTAAGAATGGTAGCAAATTTGTTAATCAAGCAGTTTTACGTTTATAATACATTTTTTCAATATTGTCTCGGTATAAATTTTATGTAATTTTCAAGTGCAATATGACCGTTATACTTATTGATTATGCAAATCATGAATTACTTTACTTGAAATTCATTTATGGTTGTGATGCGGTTTATTTCGAAGATGTGATGTGGTTTATTGCGAAGATGTGATGTGGTTTATTGCGAAGAAAAAAGCCTTACTATTAAAGGAGTCATGAATTCCCAACAAGCTTCTGTGTCGCTCGATCGTGTAGGCAGAATTGGGCGTGTCGTGGTTGCCTCAACAATATAATAATTCATCACACGGATGAGATTTTCTAACATTAAAGCATTAGGGGACCAAAGACAGATCCCACCCGCCCTGTGAGTAGCCAGGAATCAACAGGTCTAGAGCCGTGTGAGGTGTCGATGACATGAATGTGGCGTTGTATTCATTTATTTATGCATCCTCGTATCGGATAGTGTCATTGTGTTATTTAAAAATTAGTGCGTCTTATTCTGTAGTTGACTTCTCACGTGGACCCTAAATCTTCTCATGGATACGATCTGATCGAGGTTCTTCTCTGTGAACGATCTGAGAAGTTACTTTTGTTAACAGGGACGTTTCAACTCGTTTATTAGAACCGTCCAGTTCTATCCAGTTGACAAATTTGTTAGAAATTGTTTCATAAATTCATTTATTTGAAATTATTCCTAAATTGTTCCATCAGTCATTGAGCGATGTTGTGTAATTCCTCAATTTATTATTTTTTCGTAACTAGTGTGTGTTTAAACTGATATTTACAAACAATCAAGTTACGAAAATAACAGATGATTGCAAACATCAACGACAGTACTTGCCTGTCAGCGAATCTTGACGCGGAACGTTGAATACTATCGTATTCGGAATACTATCGAATACTATCGAATACTATCGGAACGTTGAATACTACTATCCTCTATCTTAGCTTCTTAGGAAATACTGCGTGATGAATTTTCTTTATTAATGTTTTTCAGTCCCCATCAAATTTTACGGTGCAATATGTGTGAGGAGAAAAATTCCTCTTCAATGTTGATTTTAGTTTCAATGAAAGATAAAAATTAACGGGTTTTTAGCGTGTTTCTTCACTCTGTCATTCCGTGTGAAATTATTCAGAGTTCGTAGCATGGTACAAAATTTCTCTTCTCTGACATGCATTATTCTCAAAATTTTTCGTAATGCATTTAAACCAGTTTCCGCTGCCCTAGATCCCAGTGAAAGCAATATAAAATGAAATCCGACAGAAAATTTGGTCGTCATAGATATGCTTCTTTTTGCGCAACGCAGTCGAAGAATTGCAGAAGTTTCCAGCAGAAGTCAGGGCAATTAAGGGATTCCCCGGATTTTTTTCATCTCCATACGCCTTCAGTGCCTCAATAAGAATTCCTATGCGAAGTGGAATTGCATTTTTAGACGCAGGAATTGAAGACGCGCTTTGCGAGCGGCGGCAGGCGTTACTCTGTCGAGAAATTTTGAGGGGAATCTCATGCAAACACGACGCCATCATAAGCACCGTGAAACTCCAAGAGACGTAAATATATTCCAAGGTGTTCAGTCATGTCGTGTCCAATAGAAGCTTCATTTTTACAGATTTTATGATCATTTTTTAGCTTAACTATTTATCATCTTCAAGATTTTTCATCCTTTTTTAGCTTTAATATTTATGAAATAAATCAGTCTCGCATTTCACGCCGGGTGGAAATATTTATCAAAATAGTTGTATATACTAATTCGAGTTTTAGGTTGCCGTATTTCTAACGCCTATTTTAACTCTGTATTCTGTTAGATTGTTCGAAAACACGACTCCCACCATTCAATAATGCTTGTGTGTTTACGAAAATTTCTAGTGTATCCACTCGTTCCACAATGAAGTACGTTTACAAACATTTGTCCTACCTTTTACCTTTTTTCGTATCACAATGGCGCATTCAGAAACGCTTCAGATACCGGTAACCAACCATCAACATGGTTGTATCACAATAAAACTAATATAATTCCATAGTCGTTTTTGTTCGAATGGAAATACCAAATGTATATCTTTAGAACATTATTTGCTGTCGCGTGGAATGAGTGCAATTTCTCAAATGAAAAGAGCCCACTTTCATTCCTTTCAGCCAGAGATTCTTATAGTCCCTCAATACATTAAAATTGAGAAAGCAGCGCAAGCTGCAATAAAAGGAACGTTATGTCAATAATTAGCACATGCACATTGCTACACTTCGTGTGATCGCACACTGCTAAACACATTAATTATTAATTTCGTTGTCCTTCGCTCCCTGTTGTTGTCGGTCATGTTTGGAACAGCAATACGTTTTCTAAGAGCAAAATGGGCTTTGAGACCAACTTTGATTTTACGCTTTCGAATATATATTCAAAAACTCACATTAAAATGCCAATATGCATATAAAAATCTTTAAATTTATTTCTGCGATGGTTCAGATGTTTCAATTTTCGAAATACTGAGCCTCGTCTCTTGAATGGTGATATTGCTTAAAAAGTACAAAAACTTACATAAGAGGCTTGTGCCGTATGCACGAGCTTCTTGAAACTTCCACACTGTTAAAAATCAGTTTTAAAGTTATCTCGGTTAAAAGCATGAGAGCATATAAATTTCCGAGTATCAACATCATTTGTTAACAATCACTGTTCAACAAGTTCTCGCTGTACAGTTAGCTCACATTTTTTAGCATCGTTCATAACTTCCTTTTCAAACTTGAATAGAACTCGGGCCAAACCAGTATAAATTCAAATTTAAAACAGTGAAACACCTGAGTGGTTAGTAGATAAAGGTACATCAGGATAATTAAGCCATTCAAATAAGAGGATCAGTAATTTCTTCACAAATAGTGAATATAATAACTTTGTACCACTTAGCTAGAATATTGAAGCACCACCATCTACGAAAAGAGTATAAACATGTAATCCGCGACTTTTACCACACCTCCCACTCATAATCAACAAATATAAACTGGCAATTTTATATAGAACAAATTGAGTTCAATGCAGAAGCAACGCTATCCTGATTGCTTTTGCTGCATGTGTCAATTGACGTAAAAGAGTGAGAGACAGTCGGTAGGTGCTTGAAGATTACCGGCTTGGGTAGGTACTTTCAAAACATTGCTAAGTGATCGTAACGGCTTAAGTACAGCATAAGTCCGCTACGTGCGCGTAACTCCAAAATATGGTTACTTCAAAACATTTCCGCACCAAGTTACGTCGGCGAAG
Source organism: Hyalella azteca (assembly GCF_000764305.2). Lineage (NCBI taxonomy): Eukaryota > Metazoa > Arthropoda > Malacostraca > Amphipoda > Hyalellidae > Hyalella > Hyalella azteca. Next base: position 96,378 of record NW_025930793.1, read on the forward strand.
TTAATATATTGTTATTAAAAACATATATAGGTGCTTCATTTTTGAAACGGTTCAATGGGGTACGAATTCTCCTTAGCATAAAATCGGTACAGACGACAAGATTTTGGTCCCACTGATATCAACCGCAACATCACTTGTGATTCCCCGCCACCTCGCGTATCTCTTTAAACAGTGCAGTCTGAGGCGTTACAGCCAGTGAGCCCGTACAAATCTTCATAACATAACACAGTGATGTCGGCGCTGATGAGTAGGCCTGTCGCCGATTTTTGTACTTCTCGTGACTTGTTCACAGAAGATCTAAAGTCATGTCCTTTGACCGGATCTTTTTAAGACTGACGATAGTTTGAAATAGCTACTAGACTTCCACCGGGTTCGTGCTGGGAATTTCAAGTCTGAACATATATTTTTCCATAACTTTATCTATTCTTTTCTTGAACGCGTTCATAGTCGGAGCGCCAGCTATGTAATCGGGGATTCTGTTCGACATGTCGGTGATTCGAAGCGAGAAGAAATGTTTTCGCATGGAGAAGTTGCAGCGCAGTTTTATTAGTTTGTAGCCGTGACCCCTGGTGTTGGTTCTTGTTTCAAATTCTAGTAATCCTTCTGGTACTTTGTACAAACCATGAGTATAGTAGTATACTTCAATGAGGTCCCCACGCAATCGTCGATAAAAGACTTGAAAGCTTCATAATCACTGACCTTTCACGATCTTTAATCAGAACTGCCATCCTTGGTGCAGCTGCGGACTGTCGAAAGTCAATGGATATATGTACAACGAGTCATGTGCTTTCATAATAATAGTAGTAGTAGTATAATGGTTTGCTAGCGCTTCAGCTATCAAGCTATTTCGCACCGAAGGTCAAAATATACGGTAACATCGCCAAAGAGGCGGAACTTCACCGCGGAAGGTCTCAATTATTCAAAATCTCAAGTTAATCATCACCCACAAGGGGGCGGAAGGTCTCAATTGTCTAGCCCGCTGAAGCTGGCTCGAAAGAAGCAGCGTTAGCATCTCAAGGAGACGAAGTGACAAGGAGGGACAGGTGAAAAGCAACTGAAACTAAGACACTCGAACAAGAGGTCGCTTACACGGTACGTCGGCCGCCCGCACGAGAGAGACAGAGAAGGGAAATGCAAGGAATCCTGCCTACATAATAACTTAATGTAAGGAGGTATCCTACCTACATAATAACCTAATGTGAAGAATCCTACCTACATAATAACTTGACCCCACAACTGAGACCAGCAGTCAGACACCGCGAGTTCAGTGGTGGGGGCGCACAGGAACAATCCCCCTAAGAGCGCGACATCCCATAGGACTTCTTACGAGCTCAGACACGCGTCAGAAGTCCCCCCTGAGGGGATGTCATTATAATAGAGAAGTTTTTAATGGCAACATATCTTGCAAGCTCATCCGCAAAAAGAATTGTAGGATAGCATTTTGAAAGGTGTCACTAAATGAGACCTTTGATAATCCATTACTCACAAACAAACAATATTTGATGCTGTCGGCAAATGTTATTGAACAAAAGAAAGAACGTTTTTATTTTTCAACACGGTCTGCCGAAGTATAATGGAGAAACATAATAAGCCTGTATCGCAGAGGAAAGTGTAACGATATGTTGAGCTCCAAAAAGCTTCCAACTGAAAAGAAAGCTAAACGGTGTGTATATATATGCCGTTTCTTCAATGAATTATGAATGAGAATCCGATCATCAGTTAGTTAGAAGTAGAATGGTTAACTAGCGCACCTGATGCTGAAAATAAACATCACCGACAAAGCAGATCTCAATTCATGGAAATTTCTCTGATCATTCGTCACGACACAGCATTAACATCTCGATGAGACATGTAACAAAGAGGGACATGTGAATCGATACAAACGAAAACAGTCAAATATGTCAATTATACGAGACGTCAGCCGCCCTCACGAGAGACAGAGAATGGATATATTTTAGGAATCTGACCTACATAATAACTTAACCCCAAACTAAGACCCGCAGTCAGGAACAGTGAGCTCTGTGGTGGGGTACACAGGAACAATGCCCCTAGAACGCGGGATCCCATGGGACTTCTGACGAGCACAGACGCACAACAGATGACAACCATGAGGGGGGATCATATGTACGATCTCTAAAGCAATTTACAAAATTCGCGTGCGACAAGAGACTGAAAATGTTTCAAGAGATGTATGATTTTTCATGAGCTCATGTTTATAGTTTAACTAAGCAGCTAGTGACCAAATTACCTATACCAAAAAACAATTCTTTCGACTTACGAGCATCACATTAAATAATTTGACTAAGCTAATCTTGTCCCCAATCAGCACGTCAATGAAGATAGAGGAACCCACTCATAACCCAAAGCCGAATTCTGTTCGATTGCAAGTAGTATTCATAATGCCAACATTGAGGTTTTTGACAAGCTTCCATTACATCTCTTCTCATTTGCTAAGGATAAAATTATGCAGATAAACGCATAGATGAACCGTATAAATTTTTACTCTTGTAATGACACATTGAACACAATACAAATCGAGCGGTAGCGTTATCGCAAAGCATACTTCTAGTTCAATAGAGTGAATCCAAACATAAAGTGATGAATAGACATTTTGATCAAAAGTAGCTGCAGTGTATTAACTTAGTCATATTCATTGCGACCCCTTGAGTACAAAACCTACCCTTGATCAGTTAACTGAGCAGAATACAATAACTTGAATAATATACCGTTTTGCAAAAAAGTGCTCGCTGTCAGTAAAGAATCAGGTACATCGAGTAAACTTCATATACGTAACAATAGAAAAATAAAGTTTTGTATCAATATTTCATCTAAATCCAGTTTCAATGGAGATTTCTTTTCTTCTTAAAAATTTGAGCAGTCAGCATTGCATCCTGAACATTAGTACATGAAAAGGAAATATTTGACAGTGTAACACACATGATCAGCTCACGTTGAATGAAGAGAAACTTGCACGCTTCAAGCTAACCAACTAGAATATTTAACATATTGTAAAAGCTTTATCAACCACCATCATATTTTTAAAATAATTTTTTTACTAGAAGCAATGGAGAAACTCGTGATGTAATGTCTAAATTGATTGGATGAATCACTTGTACAGAAAATTTGAATCTCAAAAATCAAGTCATCAAAACAAATAGGTACGTACTTATATAATGGTTTTGTGGTAATTTGATTCTATCTTCCATTTACATGAAAAATTTTTATTAGTTTTCACTGCGTGAAAACTGACAAAAAATGGCTATTTGTGCAACCAGCGTAAAAAATGCCATGTCCCTATTCATCATACAATAAACGTCTAATGTGCCAGACAACCTTGAAATCCAATGACAAACGTGTATATAGTCATAAGAATACTCCAATTCACAGCTCATTATCACAGAAATTCATTAGATATGCAATGTACCTCAAGTGCATTCATCAATCATCAGATTGCAACATAGTCAAGGTCTTCTGGTATTCCAAACTGCTTATTGATTACATCATCCTCAATAAAGAACTTGTTCTTGCACCAGGATTTGATGGTAAAGATATTATCAGTCCACCGGTTGGCGGCCTCAAGCGCTGTGATGGTCTCCACCTCCAGGACTCTGAGCGTCTCAGGGTCGCTATCTGCATACTGCTTCAGCTCAGCTAAGAGCGCCGCGTTCCGCTGCTTCTCTACCTCAAGGGTGGACAAAGCTTCACAGCGTTCATCGTTTTCTGATCTTTGAAGAGTAGCTACTTCAGTTTTTGCCTTCAAATCAATTAGTTTCTCTTGTGCAGTTTTGAGTTCCTCTTCAAGTTTAGACACACGCTTATTCAACTGAATAGAAGCTTTACTGGGGAATGCCCAGAAATAAACACAAGTTCCTATTTTCTCAGTGTCAACCATGTTGTCATCCACCAATGATTGGACAACATCTTTTACAGACTGTGCTATAATTCCTTTCTCTTTAGGTGCTATTTTTTCAAGCTCTTTCATCATGAAAAAATCTTTCTTCTCATAGAAAAGCTCAAGCATTTTAGAGCGCTTCTCTTCCAAGCTAAGCCCTTTTCGTCTAGACATGGCAGCACCAGTTCCTGAAATTTGAAATATGATAAGTTGTAGAATCAAAAATATTGAAAGCATTTTACGAAACAATCCATTCCAAGGACATCTCAAGGTAGTCTAAATAAGACCTGGATGTCTAATCCAATTTGCATTCACATTTTATTCAAGACACAAAAACCACTTCCTTCACAATACCAGCCCAATAATCAAATATCTATAGAATGTTTCAATTTAATTCAAACAAATTTTTCCCGGTGCTAAGATTCATGTAACATTAAACAAACCTAACTCCAGCAATAATTCAGGGTCACTGAAAGATAATTGTACAAAATTTGTTAATTAATTTATCTAAGTTATTTCATGCATCTTCCAGTGGGACTAATATATTTGCCCATATAAAACTTGAACAAGGTTCTCTACAATACCAAATCATAAGCTAAAAAATAGAAATGAATAAAAAATATGTAGTCAAAAATTATTAACTTTATGAAAAAAAGGCTTAACCTCAGTAAATTAAAGCAATGTTTAGTGAATCTGACAATACCACAATGCCAAATATAGCATAACTTTGCATCAATTCACATAATCTTGAATGTTAATGCAATCATCTGCATGTAGCAGTGTCAAAGGGGTATTAGGTGCAAGTAACTTCTAGTGAATTGCATTAAGATTGGGATGCATCCAAAATGAGACCATAATTTTGCCCACTTTGCTAAGCTGGCATATTCCTGAGGCATTGCCATGTAAGAATATGGTAGTATTTGCAAGTTTGCACTCAGTGTAACAGATAGTCATTCAAAGTTAACTTTTTATGAGTCAAGCTTCAAATTTATTACTCAGTACTCACAAGTCACACCTCCAAGTTACAAGAATTGGCTTCAACTCCAGGATTCAGGCTGGAATGTGATTGGTTGAAAACAACCTTAGTCCACTTGTCCAGGCAAGAAGACAGCAAATCTGAAATATAAATTGTACATCATAAATTTAGGTATAAAAAAATCATAACCAGCTAGATCATTGAAGTAGATTCAAATGGAAAAACACTGAGCAGTGAGCAATTATTAACTCCAGCACCAGGGTACCTACTTCACAATACCAGCATCATAATAAAATATAGGGTAAACGCGGTATATTCCGACATCGTAGGTAATTCCGTCACTTCTCTAGTTTTTCCTTTATATTAAGCTTTGTTTTAGTTCCATGCGTTCATTGATGGTTGAAATGGTGACGTCATACATTTGCGTGTCGAAATAGGTACTGCAAAAACACTGGGTCTTGGCCATCTATCTAGTGGGAAATTATTGAGATCCAAAGAGAGACAATGCATGCCACCTGGTGAGATCATCAAAAAATGTGTCAAATTTGACAGTTGACCTTGCTCTACCAAATAGTGAATACCTGTTTTTATAGGAAGAATATTATGGTTTGAGACTTTTAAATACGTCTGTGAATATATTAGGAATCCTTTAAGTAAAATTGTAGTTGCTGATTTCAAGTTGTAAATAAATTATTAGATGATTAAGTTGAGTGATGGATTTAGACCCATCAAAACTAATTCCAACACAACTTGAATTGGACACACACAGATCATTCCAAGCTTTGTACAAAAATTGAAATTTGCTTAATTAAAAGCCTAATAGCTGTTAATTAAAACCTAATTAAGTAGTGTTCAATATTCGTTAGTGTTCTAATTCAAAGCCGTGTTGTATCCCAATACAGCTCACACACTGTGTGAGCTGTATAGTGTCTGACATAGTGACAAACCAGAGATTTTTTAGAATCAGTTCATTTTTAATTTCCTCATTTACTCAAGATTTTAACAGATTTCTTATGTATGATAATTCTGGTATCCATAGTGACAAACCAGAGATTTTTTAGAATCAGTTCATTTTTAATTTCCTCATTTACTCAAGATTTTAACCAATTTCTTAAGTAAGCTAATGCTGGTATCCATGATACTTTACTGGTTTACTTATAGGACTCAAAAATGAACTTGAGACAGAGTCTAAAAAACTCTCTGCTTTGCCACTAGCTATGTCACACAGCAAACGGAATTCAAACACGTGGATGTCGGCATTACGTATCAGTTAAATTTGAAGCGCTGACGCAATACGACTCACCACGTGTCAGAATATAGGGATTTGGTAGGTTTCCATTCTAAAGGCTTTTTAATAAATATGGCAACATTTTGTGACGTTTCATTGTTGCTGACACGTAGTGAAGTGTTTTGAGAGTCGCGTGAAGGCAACAGAACTTACGTAACGCATACGTTTTTTTATAGTTTTTCATTTCTCGATGCGTCCTTAATGTGTCTGTGTCGGAATATACCGCGTTTGCCCTACTGTATTGAATGTATCAATACCATTCAAATAAATTGTAGCCAGTTCTATGATTTGTATTAGATTGAATAGACCTTGCAACACCAGCAACAATTCAGGTACATTGAAAGATAATTGTTTGATTGAGAAATTGAGAATGCACATTTAATAAATGCAATCAAATCAAGTCAATCAAACATAAATTATTTCTTAGTATTATTTAAATTAACTTTTTCTAGGTCCTTCCTTTCTTGAGACTTCATTCTCTCTGAGTCTCTGCCTCTCTGGTACTACCTATTATGATTGCTGTGCCCATTGCATGATTGCCCAAAGGCGAAGGGCCCCAAGCATGGTGGCAGGGAATTATTGTGAGTACTTATGCGTTTGCAAGAGCATCGCCCGGTCCGGCTCAGCGGGGGGGTAGGAAGGGAATAACGAAAGTCTCATTTACGACTGGACTAACCCATTGAGCAACATTTTCTCAGTTATGGTCTCATAACAACTCAATTTTAAAATATGTACAGTTTCGAAGNTTACGTAACCCCCATGTTAGTAAATAAAGGTGAGTGGGTAACGTAAGTTACGTAACCCCAACAAACGTGAAACGCAAATTCAGGGCTAGAACCAAACCTGTCTCTTATACACATCTAGATGTGTATAAGAGACAGCCCCAAAAAACATATAATTAAAAAAAAAAACACCCTTTTTTTTGGATGTAGTTAATCTGCAATAATACCGCTTTTGCCGGTGAAGGTGTTTTACGATCGGTCCGTAAAGAAGCGTTGATCGGTTCAAAATGACATAAGAACAGGTTCTTTTGAATAACCTATGGATTGCCACCATGGCCCCAAGCTACATATTATTCAATTTTAAAATAAAACTGAATAATTCATTGATAGTGTTATCATCATATCAACCATGAAACGAAAGAACTTCTGGATTAATTAGAAAGGTGAAGCATTGAAGCTACAGCAAGTCACCAACACAGCCTGTGGAGTGTGGTGTGGCCGTGTCCGGCTGTCCGCCCGTGTGGGCATATACGTACCAGGTAGTCAGGTACCTACCTACTGGTTCACCGGCCTTGTAAAGGGTTTTTACATTAAAATTATTTATTTACATGTGCTGTTTACAGAACAAAATGTTTATGAATTATACTTATAGACTGTTATAGTAGTAACTATCTGTCTACAACCGATGTCAAGCAGTGAAGGCAACATTACCTCTTCCTCTTGCCGAAAGGCGCGTAATATTCGAATACCAGGAATCCAGGATTGAATATTTAATATACAACCCGTCCGTATTCCGAAATGAAATTAGAGTGACAACGTTATATTTGAAATTTACAATTACTTATTACTACTGCTCTCAAATCCAGATAAACAAGAAATTATTTGATAGAATTGTAGGGCATTTGTAATAAATTACCTGCATGTATCCCGGATGGCCCTGTTGTTGCAGCAGTGTTGTCGCGTTGTGTTCGTGTTGTCGCGTTGCAATTCAATTTTTTTAATTTATGGCCGTGGCCCCTGGTGTTGGTTCTTATTTCAAATTCCAGTAATCTATTTGGGACCTTGTATAAACCATATGTATACTTGTATACTTCGATGAGGTCACCTCGCAGACGTCGATGACAGAGGCTTGGAATCTTCATAATCTTGAATCTTTCTTCGTAAGATTTGCACTTCTAGCCTGTAATTATCCATGTTTCACGTATTTAAACACTTTCCTGCATTTCGTCCTTTTCAAGTTTCGGTGACCAGTGACCAAATAGCTCCTCCAAACTCTATGTTCGGGTGCAGGACAGCGACAACCAACTGCTTCATAGTTTCTGCATCTAAAAACTCGTAGGAGCGTCTGATCAGTCCAAGAAGTTTGTTCTATTTATTAACTGGCGTTTCAATATTACTATAAAATTTCAGCTCCCTATCGACATTAACTCCCAAGTCTTTTTCCACGTAGACTAATAACCCCACAACTGAGACCTGCAGTCAAACACCGCGAGCTCAGCGGTGGGGCGCTCAGGAACAATCCCCCTGGGAGCGCGAAAAGCCATAGGACTTCTTACGAGCTCAGACACGCGTCAGACGTCCCCCCCCCCTGAGAGGATAAAAATAATTAACTTGCATTTCACTTCATATCTTGCCATAAAAATGCTAATTACGAATATTTGCAAAGCTTTTTTTCGGAACGTTTCATCTCGGAATTTTACAAGGACAGTCAAACATTTTCTTGATTTCAATCACTAATCGGGAAACAGCTGTTAAGATCTGCTCGTCCTATATGTCTCGAATTGAAAAATGAAAAAACGTTGATGCTTACTTGTAATTGCAGATCTCGTGTAACAACCAGGACTAATATTTCCCAGGACTGTCACAAAATGAAACCTGACTTACATGATAGTGAATGGAATAAACAAGTAATGAGGCCATTAGACTACCAAAGAACCAGTGTAGCAGCCAGAGAAGATAACGAGTCAGAAAGTCACAGCTGCTAATCTCAATTGAACGAACGGCATTGCAGTCGCTGGTCGCGCGTTGTTGCCAACTATCACTTAACTCACTAGCTTGAGCTCAGTGTCATTTTAGCAGTCCGGGAAGGTGGTGTGTGATATGCACAGTCGCTGTTTTACTGTGCGTTTTATGACCTTCTTTCTCGTCTTGAATGAACATGGCTTATAGTATGGTTATACTACATCAATGCGTTTCCAAACGAAAAATTTGATAGTCTGGAATACAATGCGTTCTTTATTTTGTGTGAAATCGCACCCTATGATAGACAAATTTATATGCGCATCATCAAAGATGATGTTATTCTTTGTTTTAATACTTCTCGTATATTAGAGTAATTTCCTTGAACGTTTCAGATTTTTATTGATCTGTTTTTTTAAGTAAGTATCCTCTAAGCAGCCAGTATCCTCTTAACAGGCCCTCAGCACAACAGGTTCTCTTCCAAGCTAATAACTTTCCGTAGGCATTTTAACGAGCTCGACGACAAAGGCTGTGTGGCGTACTTGTAAATCAGCCGAGTGCTAACTCCTTATTAAGAAATAAATGCATAATCTGGTGCGCTGCTCTGAGGCAGTAACGCTTATTTTGTGAGCTCATTATTATTTTTACTATTTGCAATTTCATGTTCATTAAGTGAGCATTCTTCCTAAATAAGTTTTCAATGTAGATGAGATTTGGATTCATGTTAATTTGACGGTACTTAAAACAACTTTTTTTTACAATAGGTGTTCGTCCGAATTTTTTTCATTGATGTAACTGAGCCCGCTGTCTGCTGGGCTAGTAAGGACCGAATGGAAATGAGGTCAAGGATCGCGTCGAAATGTAAATTCCTACCACAAATAAATGCTCATAAGTGAAACAATTCTCTCAGTTTTATTTCTGACGAGTGATTTTCAATTATCAAGAATGTCATACAAATATTTCATAATGAATCCATCTTCATGCCATGATTTTTTTTATAATTATTGCCGTTGTTCTGAAAGGAAGCAGTCACTTGCCACATGACTCTCTTGCTCTCTGTAGCCCTGATACGCGCCAGTCACAAGCGTTCTTCTGTCCTGAGATTTATTTGTAACCGTTCAATACAGTTCACTATTTAAAAACTGTCTAAATTCATCTATCGGAAGGAGGGCATCATCAACAAATGAAGGCACTTAATGAAACATACGAGGCATGTAAATACGCATTGATTTATCGTGATGGACATCAGAACTTCTTCAACGTTTTTAGGCAAATAAAATTCAGCAAATAAACCAAGCGAGTTCATCCATTTAAACAAGTTCGTTAAACTAATTAATTTACGACTAACTATGTTGCACTCACCTCCATTCGATGCGGTATAATTAATAGTTCTGGAACAAAAGCGCACAAAAAAGTACGCATAAATGACTGCTCAGTCGGTGCTAACTCAGTTCCTTATTAGTATTTTTAAACAAATACAAACATGGAAGATGACAAGAAATGATCAGCGTTGATATTACAAAAATTTAATTCAACGAGGCTATATATTTTCTTATGAATTATTCAAAACTCCATCAATGATTTTAACAAACGTGAAACGCAAATTCAGGGCTAGAACCAAATGGCTGGAAATTGAATACACAATCACAGTTAATGTTAGCCTGAACTACTCATTTAACTATCCTTTGTATCAAAAGATTTCCCTTAACTTTGTGCGCAACCAAAACCTTGCCGCCAAAAATATCCACAAATTTCTTCTTCTTCATTTTGATAATGTGTTTACCTCTTTCTTAGAAAAAACTCCACATTAATATAACATAGTTATATTAATGTGTATTATCAACTGCCAAAGTATATATTAATTAGTATTAGATGGCAAAATTTACTTGTTTATACACGTGCGATTGATGACCAGAGAATGACCAGAGATGACGAATTCTCTGGCCATCAATCGCACATATATATTAATATGTATTATCAGTTATGTGTGCACCGTATTATCAACAAGCAACATGACACTGTAGGATCGCGTGTGCCGAGTCCTCGCTAGAGATGACGAATTCTCTGGTCATCAATAGCACATATATATTAATATGTATTATCAGTTATGTGTGCACCGTATTATCAACAAGTAACATGATACTCAACATTTTCTGTTCACTGACTGCTACGTCCCAAACAAATACTAGGGAAACTAAGGAAAATGTAGGATCGCGTATGCCGAGTCCTCGCCAGAGGTCCGTGCCATATATATTAATGTGTATTATCAATTATGTATGCACCGTATCATCAACAAGCAACATGACACTGTAGGATCGCGTGTGACGAGTCCTCGCCAGAGGTCCGTGCCATATATATTAATGTGTATTATCCATTATGTGTGCGCCGTATTATCAACAAGCAACATGACACTGTAGGACCGCGTGTGCCGAGTCCTCGCCAGAGGTCCGTGCCATATATGTATATTAATGTGTATTATCAGTTATGTGTGCACCGTATTATCAACAAGCAACATGACGCTGTAGGATCGCGTGTGACGAGTCCTCGCCAGAGGTCCGTGCAATATATATTAATGTGTATTATCAATTAGGTGTGCGTCGTATTATCAACAAGCAACATGACACTGTAGGATCGCGTGTGCCGAGTCCTCGCCAGAGGTCCGTGCCATATATATTAATGTGTATTATCAATTATGTATGTGCCGTATTATCAACAAGTAACATGACACTGTAGGATCGCGTGTGCCGAGTCCTCGCCAGAGGTCCGTGCCGGGACGCACGTATGTCTCCCTCTCTTCGCTGCGTCGCGCAGGCCTGCGCTGCTGCTCTCCCTTGTTGCGCCCTGCCTGCCTGACTCCGTGTCACTGACCTCCCAGTGGCCGCCGTGAGCTTCAACAACTTCATTGCATTCTTGACTAAAGTTCAGTTGACGATTAAAAATCTACGATAAAGACTGACACTCAATATATTTAAATATATAAAAAATAAAATAAATCAAAAAATCATGATTTTTTATAAAAAAAATCAAGTGATTTAATCAGTTAATTTTAATCCCAGTGGCCGCCGTGAGCTTCAACAACTTTGTTGCATTCTTGACTAAATTTCAGTTGACGATTAAAAATCTACGATAAAGACTGACACTCAATATATTTAAATATATAAAAAAATAAAATAAATAAAAAAATCATGATTTTTATAAAAAAAATCAAGTGATTTAATCAGTTAATTTTAATCCCTGTGGCCGTCGTGAGCTTCAACAACTTCATTACATTCATGACTAAATTTCAGTTGACGATTAAAAATCTACGATAAAGACTGACACTCAATATATTTAAATATATAAAAAAATAAAATAAATCAAAAAATCATGATTTTTATAAAAAAATCATGTGATTTAATCACATGATTTAATCAGTTTGCTTTAATCCCTGTGGCCGTCGTGAGCTTCAACAACTTCATTACATTCATGACTAAATTTCAGTTGACGATTAAAAATCTCCGAGAAGCTATACGATAAGCAAAATCATTTAATACAGTGCAAGTTCTTCATGATCATTAACAGTTATTTATGCATTTATTTTATAATTTTTTTATCGTGCTAGCCGTTTGAAATAGTTTTGATGTTTCGCAAAAACTCACTTGCATTCAATTCGCACGTTGCTCTGTGAAATATTCTACAAGTATATATTAATTTTTCGTGCGTAGTAAATACGTAATTTTTCGTGTACGTAAGTATATAATACTGCCTCGTGCGCTCCTAAGTAGACTGGCATGCGATGCCTGACATCTGAACAGAGCAGGGCCAGTGCACACTTTGGTCTTGAGGTCTTTATGCAGTGGCCTGTCTGGGACCGACTCCCGCGTTCTAGGCCGCCTAGATTCATTTCAATATACAATACGGTAAAAAAATTAAATGTGGTAAACGGTAAATGTGAAAATATGAGTTATGGTTGTTCAATATTTATCATTTACTCATAACATCGATGAACCACTACTGTATAGTTAAGTAGTTAGGTTAATAAATATTTGAAAATTAAGTTCATTAATTTTCAACGACTGTGATGATCAGACCGAACTGTAACAACACTGAACTGTTTGTGGGAAGTTTGAGCGCGAGATTAAAATTATCTCTAATCTGAAATTGTATTTAATTCCTAGAAGTCTTAATGCGTTATGTTTGTTTCCGCTCCTTTATTGTACAGCGACCGGTGTTCAGTATCATACATATGGAGGTCGTGTTGGCAATGTGCAGCTAACACTCGTCGCGTGACACTGAGCATGAAGTATAAAATTGCTAACGCAAGTTATATCAGTGTTGAAACTCAAGCTACATATAAGGTTGTGACACTCTACCAGTCGGGGTTAAAGTCTTGCTGTATGTTGTTTTCTAACCGCGAGTCAGAAGGCTTCCCTTATCACAAAGTATGGACTGAGTTGCGCGTAAGATGCGGCCATCAGCACCAAGCTTTTCCTCTGAGCATATATATAGAAACCGTAGTTGCAGCAGATGGATGTCACATTCAATATATAATCACTTAATGTATAAATAATATCATATATTAAAAAAGTTACAAATAACTTTTCTGAATATAATACTATGTAAGATTTTCTAAGTGCACTACAGACTTCCACGCATATTGCAAATAAAAATGTGTCCGTAAATATGCGGTTTCGAATGTTGCTCGATGCGTGTCTTGTATTAGAGCATTTTTTTTGTGTCTCAATTATAAGCTTCATCTGTGGTTTACTTTATGCTGCACCTGCTCGATCATTATGTACTTCGCATGGACCTCTTACTACTCAACTAAAAATAATGTCGACTCGTACAAATCATAGAATATTCTGTATTCATTTGTAACCCTAAACATTGACTGTGCAAACTGTTTTACTTTTATTCAAAGTGCGCCACTTTCAGAGTCATATTATATGTACATCAAAGGATTAAACTATTCATACTGTAACTCAGCAGCACGGCAGAAACTTCCGTAGCGAGGATCAGGCAACGTAAAAAAGTGTCACATTCGTAAACACTAAGCCGTCAAGCAGGTTGGATTAACACAACCTAAACTTTAAATGATAGCGGACATTAAATAGACTTCAGCGAGTCTAAATTAATGCTATGTAAAGACCATCTTACTGGAAGATAGCGCGGGCTTCAGGCTTGTCGTTACGATATCGGGGGATTAGAATTTTCTTCAAAAAAATTCGCTGTGTTTGCTCATTTGTAACCTTTGACGACAAGGTTTGATAATTTAAATCTGTCCGTATGATTTTTTGGGAGGTGGGAAGTTTCCATGTATATTTATAAGACATCGCTGTAGTTGTCATTTGACATTAGTTGAAATGATATTTGATTCACAATATACCAAATTAATTTGTTCTAAAAAAATTACTCTTAGAACCTAAATTCAAACATTCAATAGTGTAGTCGTCTGGTCTTATCGTAGTGTCCGTGCATTTTGAAAAATTGTTGGTAATTTGTTTAACTTTTAAATTTCTCTTTCCAGTTTTAACTCAAATAGGTTCGGGTTCTGTCGTCAACCTTCCAGCTGCTGAATTTATTTGTTACCGTGTGTAATTATTCCGGATAATTTACAACATATTTTACGCATTTTCCTACGCGATGTCGATAGGAGCACGCGCGTGTACAGCGCTGCTGGTGCGCAGTGCACTTCACGCACACCGCCTCAGCCTGTGCAGTACAGCGCTGCCAGTGAGCTGTGCTCTGCCAGTGAACGCCTCCACAGCTGCGCTGGTGAGTCCTATGTTCGCTTGAAGGTATAGAATAGAATAGAAGTGTCGGCGTTGAAGAAATAGGCCCATGGCCTGTTGCCGATTCTTGAACTTTTCGTGACTTGATTCACAAGGGATCCGGCCTTTGGAACCCGATCTTTCCATAACTGACGATTGATTGAGATAGCTGCTGGACTTATTGCGGGCCGTAATTTGCTAGGCATTTTAAGACTGAACATGTGCTCCTGCATTGCTTCGTCTAGTCTGTTCTTGAAGATGTTCATACTCGGAGCTTCAACGATACTATTGACGAACAGTTTGAACATTTGCTTGAGGTTATGTATTTACCACACGAGCTCCAAGCTTGGTGAATGGTAATCGTGCAGTCGTTTGACTCAATGACTGCCTTCACTGCTCCGCCGCAACTCATGCGACCCTGGCTTTGCTTGTGCACTTGAGCTCAACTGTCGCCCTGTCGGACTTATTTATTTTTATGACAGATCCTGTGCAAGCATTAAATTCATAGAAACTCAAGTGCAAGCACGTTGAAAATAATTTCATACATAATGCGGTAGTTTTCATATGTTGATCGCATTTACCAAGTAAAAAAGATTTCGTTATTTAATTGTAGTTCGATCGTTTAGTATTGATTAACATGTTCTCTTTCATGGCAAAATATATTCAAATATTTTATAATACGAACTACAGTAAAATTATTTATTTACTGGCTCACATCTTCATCTCGTTTTCCCCAAACATACAAACCCGATTGCAGTCTGGCCATCCATTCGAACGGTACGTACGCGTATACTTAAGTGAAAATAATCTTGGTTAAGAAGTTATCCTGTCTTTACAGACCAAAAAGTCTGCCACCCGTAGCTTGTCTTTCAAGTTAAAAAACTGAGTAACTCAGTTCGACCTTGTCCATACTTCCCGACCTTGTTAGCTTTCTACCATTATTATCACTACCATTCTACCATTATCATCACCCTTGACATTTCATACTTCCCGAACATGTTAAACCTTGTCCATACTTCACGTTAACAAAGTAAGTAACTCTGTGAGAGAAATGCAGCCAGTCGAGTTCAAGCCCCTATACAAAGCTTCTGTTATTGTGAGAGGAGGACTTGTACAGTTTAGGGTTGATAACTTGCATCATTGGCTGCACCTTAATTCCAATCATGAATGAACAGAGAGAAATTTTCGACATCAAGCAAGTATGATTGTTTCCATAGTAAAATTTGCAAGGCATCATGTAAATTTGCTCATTTTTCGGATCAAACGTGACTTTCAAAATATAAATGAATTTGTAGGAGTTTATTTACTGCTCTCACACTAGGAACGAAGATCTCGCTATGTATAAATATTTTTTTCTCATGTCTGCCAGTCATTCGCAGAGCAAGCATGATTGCATTTTCTAAGTCACTCTACATTTATAATTACCGTTGAAATTACTCTTTAATATATTTTATTTTAACAATAAATTTTCACCTTGAAGTCGCAATTGGTTGATATAGTTTTTTATCTATTCAATAATGCAAACAAGGCATAGTACGTGATTGTTATTCAATTTAAGTTTAATTTTCATGCTTACTGAATGAACACGGGACAATTTTTTTCATTCTGATGACGAAATAATCAACCAGATAATATCATTGATCGGTCTATTTTATTACTTAAATTCATTATTGTCCTCTCAATGTTTTCTTTACTCGTTATTATTTTTTTATATATTAACTACTTACAAAACTGTCGATAGTAAATAATCGACAGTAAATAATGTCTGGTTGCAAAAAAATAAAAGTGAACAATCAAGTATCTCAGTATTCTACCTACTCATTGCATGCAATATCGATTTGTGTGCAATTTCTAACATACCATCGTTCCTATTTCAAATAAAAGTCCTAATACATAAAGAAAACGCTCATCCATTATCATGAAACTTTAGAACGCCTCTGAAGCAGAATGACATGGAGAACGGAATGATTGCATGACATTCAAATTCTTTATTTGCTCGGTAGCGGGATGTGTTAACGGTCCTATATAGCGAACTGAGTATAAAATACAGTAACGCGACATCTGTGGTCACTGCAGGTGTACTTGCAGCTGCCCTGGAACACGACTATACGTTAGCGTGTACGAATAATACTGCATTGTACGCTAGCTTGTCCGATTTGTACTATTAGGCTCACTTTAGTTTCCGATTAATGCTGTATTATAATATATCTAGCGTATACGATTACAGCTTTATCGTACGCTATCATGTCCGATATATGCTGTATCGTGCGCCAGCATTTCTGAGTAATACTGTATTGTACTCTAGCGTGTGCGATTAAAACTGTACTGTACGCTAACGTGTACGAGTAACACTGTATAGCACGCTTGCGTTTAAGATTAACAATGTATTGTACCCTAGCGTATGGAGAAGGCAACATGAACCTTGATACCAAGAACCTACAATTAACAGTTCGTTTATTCAACGCCTATCTAATTTAGAAATATGCCATTTAAGATTCCATAAACGTTCGTAAACTATAATTTTCCTCTAGAATGAATGTACTAATATTTACTGTGCAAATAGTCAGCACCAAATGATACGTGTGAATGACATTAAGAAGTCTCGCGATGTCAAAACCTGAGACTGAGACTGCAAACGCCCATGACTTGCAGCTCGGTCGTTCTTACGTTTAATAATAGAGTAGAAGTTTCGGCACTGAAATAGGCCCATGAAAGAAATAAAAATGATAGGCTCAATAAAGAAATAGGCCCATGGCCTGTTGATTCACAAGGGATCCGGCCTTCTGAACGCGATCTTTCCTTAGCTGACGATTGATTGAGATAGCTGCTGGGCTTATTGCCTGGTCCGTAATTTGCTAGGCATTTTAAGACTGAACATATGCTCCTGCATAGCTTCGTTTAGTCTGTTCTTGAAGGCATTCATACTCGGAGCGTCAACGATGCTATCAGGGAGGCTGTTCCACATGTCGGTGACTCGAAGCGAGAAGAAATGTTGTCGCATGGATGTGTTACAACGCAGTTTTTTTAATAATCATTGCTACTCCTGTGATGTATTCCGTTAAATGCGCCGAGTAAAACAGAATAATGAGAATTAGCAGTTAAACTCATATAAAAATCATCTAAAAAAAA
Source organism: Hyalella azteca (assembly GCF_000764305.2). Taxonomy (NCBI): domain Eukaryota; kingdom Metazoa; phylum Arthropoda; class Malacostraca; order Amphipoda; family Hyalellidae; genus Hyalella; species Hyalella azteca. Next base: position 114,094 of record NW_025930793.1, read on the forward strand.
GTCAGGCTTGCGTTCCCATATTCATACGCTGTGCGTTGTACTCCAGGCCCGGAATCGGTTTGACCTTGGTATGCTGGTTTGGTGTACAGAACCTAGCCGGGCCAAGAGGTGCGGTCGGTTAGCTAGATATACGAGCCTCACATCGAAAGCATGGAACGCTCATCGTAGCGTGGGACGATGAAGAAATACATTTCTTTTCGTGATATTTGTCAGTTTCAAATTGCGAGTTTTGATTCTGCAATTTCAGATCACTGTAGAAATGAACGGAGTCTATAAATACGTGCATGATCTAAGTCTAAGCTCTTAGATAAGAATTGTTGTAAGATGAATGCTAGAACCATGGCCGCACCTTTTGCTGCCGCCATAAAATCTCGAGATTTTATTTTTTACGCCGCTTACCATACAGAGTCACGAGCATTCTTTATCTTCACCATTATATATTATATATTTAGTATAATATATAATATCAGATCAATATTTTCACCACAACTTTATGTAAGTACTTTTGATTGCAATGATACATTGTTTTAATGTTTGGCAGATAAAGCGCTATTATGGAAGCAAGAAAGGCGGAAAGAGGTATGACAGCGGCAGCTCCTCAGACTCTGATTCCGATTCAGAAAAGAAGAAGAAAAAGCCCAAGAAAGGGCGAAGGGTGAGTATAATATAATGAATAATATAATATAGACATATAGTTTATAATATAATAGTATATTATAATATAGTTATAAAATAGGTGGGAGTTTATAACCTTCTATTACATACTGTAAGTGATTGATCTAATACATATTTTTCGGACATCGTTTATAAATGTAAAATACAATTTTATTAATGTACGACAATTCAGATGTAACTTTAGTGTAGTATTAAGGTCTGAATAATAAAATGGTAATTTGAAGCTTGTGACTTAGGGCCAGTCGGAGTTCTGGCTGCGCAAGATGCGTACTCACCACGTCGCCATGGACGTGAACAAAGACGGCGTCGTCAGCTGGGACGACTTCGAGCAAATGATCAAACGCTTCAACGAGACGGGGCTCCTCAAGGACGAGCAGAAACAGAGCTTTGAGGAGGCTGTCAAGGTGATAAGTCTCCGCGCCGTACGGGTTTGGGCGCCGTTAGTATTGCTTCGCGTGCCGCATGACTGGCATCCAGTGCAAAAGCCTTTGATATATGACGAGTTTCAGTGGATAATCTAGTCACATCAGAACAGAGAGAAATGTAACTTCAACAAGTCAACAACATTTTACTGGGCAGGGTGGCCCAGTGGTTAAAGTTCAGAGTACCAAGATTGACGCAGAGAGGCGCGGGTTCGATCCCAGCTCTGTGCGCCAGTTTCTGGTCAGAGTCGGGAAGGAGGCCGGGCGGTTAAAAAAAAGCAGAATTGTAGCAGTGAGTTGCGAGTTCGATACCGCAAAATGCTGTGAATGTTCTGCGATGTTAAGAATCGGCGACAGGCCTACGGCCTTATTATTATTATTATTATTGAGGTGATGAGTGTCTGCGCCTTACGGGTTTGGGCGTCGTTAGTATTGCTTCGCGTGCCGCATGACTGGCATCCAGTGCAAAAGCCTTTGATATATGACGAGTTTCAGTGCATAATCTAGTCACATCAAAACAGGGAGAATAGTACCAAAATATGATTTCAACAAGTCTTTAATGAGAAGAAAGCGCCTGGTATTCGATGGCCAAGTTAGCAGTATCCACGCGCGCAAAAATTGGAATGCAAGCACCGCAGCAAATGACTGTTCGTGTCTGTGAACGTCTTGCGGAGACTCTTTCTTACTTTGAAATTTCGCATTTATAAAATTAAGGCATACAAGGAAATTGTCACATTTGGCTTAGTTCTTAATTCTGATATGTTAATAATTTCTTACTATATTGAAAAGAATCACTTAATGATTAATGAATATTTATAAAAATTAATTCTGAATATCGCTCAGTCTCTATAATCGAAAAAGCCTCAATCAATAGAAAAAGAAGAGGGCGTATCGCCAAATGATGAAACTACAACATTTGACTTCAAATGTGCTGAAACAATTTGAAATTGTAGCACTCCGTACCACGTCGCCGAGTTATAGTGGTCTGTGACAATAAAAAAGTTCCTTCCCAAATCAGATCCTATTTACCGATGGTCGAGTGCTTGCCTCTCACGTACGGCATTCATTACGTTATTTGAACACAACACAACTGAAAAAATGATAAACACGAAGCAAGCAAAGATAAAAAGCTTAGGCAATTTAATTTATAATCACGTAAAAAATTTCCTTATAGTAATGCAAAGGACTGAACTTACATGTTATTTTTATTCTTTTTTTGTTCATTTGTTTCTAATACACTAGCAATCTCCACTTCAAATAACTTTGGCCCAATGCTGACACGAACCTGCAGTCGCATGAACGACATCAGGTTCACCTCTTCCTCCTCTCTTCAACAATACTAACAATAATAAAGCGCATCAACTTAACAATAATAAAACCCATCAACTTAACAATAATAAAACCCATCAACTTAACAATATTAAAACCCATCAACTTTAAAATAATAAACCCATCAACTAACGTCATAGATAAGGAGCACAAATCCTAATCCTGGCCAATTAAGTACACTCGAAAAGCTCCGCAATACAGCCATGCAAGGCCCATGGAAGCCAGATAATTGCACTGTGGTGCTAATGCCAGATCACTCACTTAGAATTCTTGAAGAAATTTATCGCAGCACAAAAGCAAGTGAGACGCGAGTACTTCCATTGTTTCTCCAGTGTATTGTATCGCCAGGGTATCATGCTTCTTGCATGAAAGTTTTCATAATAAAAAGAGTTTTATGACAGTGGTTTTGTATCTTAAAATTTACAAATTCTCCTGACCGGTAACGCAGACATGACATGTCTACGTGTTTTTAAATAAATACTTTTACATGATAATTTTGAAAAGCACACATTGATAATTTTTAAAAGTGCACATTAATGACTATTAAAGTATATAAATTGAAATTGTTGACTAACTTGACGTTTTACCTCAGCATGTTTGGGAGGAGGAGTGGGGCGCGTCTGGCGACCCGTACGCCTTCATCGGTCAGGAGCAGTTCATCGCGAACATGGAGCGCGCTGTCAACTCCGATGAACTCAGGAAGAAGATCGCCAGGCCCTTGCCATACTTTTTCCAGGTGCAGTAAACCTTCAATAATTAACACAGCACGTAATTCACAATTTATTGTGTATGCTCATATTGATAACGAGGCTATTATGTTGCAGCTCAACTCAATATCGAAGCTATGATATTGCAGCTCGAGCCACTATCGCGAACGATGAGATGCCGAACGATCGGTAGATAAGATAACCGTGTAATGAGATGTTAACGATGTCCGTTCATGGTACTAAATCCTTTCAACAACGCCAGCCTCCCAGATCAAACAGATCAAACGCCTTTAACTGATCTGACTTGCGCCAGATCATAAGATTTATGTTTTATTGCTCATAAGTCAGGTTTGTGTGGAGCTGTCGTCGCATCTCAGGACCAAGATGACAGTTCACAGATGCAGTGCACTGCCATGTCGGCATGCTGCTCAATAACACACTGTTAGAAAAAAACGGTAAAAAAACGGTCCCACCGGCATCCTAGTGGCCGGTCGCCCCGTGAAAATAAACTGTTTCGACGCTTTTATCAGATGTTTTACGGATTTCTGGTGTTAAATTGGAATAAAAACGGTGAAACGGTGTTTCTTTTCACGTGCCGACCGGCCACTGAAATGCCGGTAATACCGTTAACGGTCATTTTTCTAACAGTGCATATAGAGCTGTCTTGCATATAGAAGCCTCAATAGCTTAGTTAGTAGCTTCCTTAATTTGTGAATTATTACTCAATTATTATATCATATGCGAACGAATCTGTTCTCTTAAAAGAATGTGGATCAATCAATGTCATCATTAATACAATTCCTAATACAACTGGTGATGAATGTCGTAATGTTCTTGCGCATCGAAGCGCAAGATATCCGTTCACAAAAAATACCATTTAATTATTGGTGAAATAATGGGAAAATTATAAAAAATATTATCGTGAGTTGTTTCCACTTCGTATCTCACCAGACCCGATAAGAGTTAAGATGGAAAAGATATACCTACCGTATGACAGTTAACTGCACTGGCTAGCATGTCTTCAATTTGGCAATGTAGAAAGCCCGTGCATTAGCTTGAGGCCTAGATTTCGAATAAAGAAAGATTCATAGATAAAGTCATTTTGGACTCATTTGAATTTCAAGGAGCAGCAATGATTTTTTTCTGATATTTATTAGGTATGAACTTGTCCAGCTTTCTACTGGCTTGCAATATATCGCTTATTCGTCCAGTGATGCCATCTGTAGCTGGACATAAACCGAAGTCTTCCTATAAAAACAACATCCGAAGTCTACCTAAAGTTTTCGTAAATCATAAAACACCAATTCAACATTTAACGAGTTGGGTCTGAAATTAATTTCGTGTTTCGAAATCTTCTATAAAATCACGGTAATGACATTCTTTCCGATGAAGTGTGATGTACCTCTCTGTACCTCTCTAGTCATTGAACTATCATAGAACTGCACCTTTCTAGTCATTGAAGATCTTCTTGTCTTGCAGGCGGTGGACCACGATGGTAGTGGGGAAATTTCTATCGACGAGTTCAAGCTTTACTTCAAGTGCCTCGGCCTCACCGAGGAGGTGAGGTTGACTAAAAACTCGATATTTTAATGATGTCTGAATCTGAAGTCATTAATCTTGTCGTTTGGGACGCAAAAACCATCGCAATTATCAAAAATGTTGAATTATTTGTTATCATGTTATGTTACATGATATCTTGTCTATAACTGTTAAACCTTATTAACAAAAAACTTTCACTAGTGTCGACCATCCATCATCAATCGTTCATTTTTGATAATTTTGTGCACAATCACAAAAAAGACGAAGCATGTCGAAGATTTTGCTTCAACTGTTACCCTGTGTTATTGTAAACCGACCGTAAACTGTCGTGCAGGCCGCGGCCGCCGCCTTCCAGGCCATCGACATCAACAGCGACGGCAAGCTCAGTCTTCAGGAGTTCGTCAAACTCGGCCGAGATTTCTTCCTGAGCGAAGACGAGACGAGGCCAAGCAAACTTTTCTGGGGCCCTCTCGTGTGATGTGCAGCTGACTCTTCAGGGGCCCTCTAGTGTGATGAGCAGCTGACTCTTCAGGGGCCTTCTCGTGTGATGTGGAGCTGAATCTTCAGAGGCCCTCTCGTGTGATGTGCAGCTGACTCCTCTTGGGCCCTCTCGTGTGATGCGCAGCTGACTCTTCTGGGGCCCTCTCGTGTGATGTGCAGCTGACTCCTCTTGGGCTCTCTCGTGTGATGTGCAGCTGACTCCTCTTGGGCCCTCTCGTGTGATGTGCAGCTGACTCTTCTGGAGCATCCTATGTGATAAAACTTTTCTCGGCTCTTCGTATCACGCTCTTTCTGAGTTCTTCTAGAACAATGTTTTCCAACTTTCGATCCGCGAAAACCTTCCAGGTGCTATGCGAACACTTTGGGGGACTTAGGCAATATTAGGGGCAATAGATGTTCTACTCCACTTACCTACTCCCAGCGCCGCACCGTGAAATTCAAATGGTAGGCTATTTTTCTCACATATTTTTCTTCTTCATTTACAAATCAGACTATTCGAACATCCCCCACGCGGTTACTGAGGAACTCGGAATGGGTAGCCATTGTGTATGAAGGTGAAATGTCCAGTAAATTCAATAAGGATTCATGTGATGCTATATAAATTATAGGACGTATTCCTGCTCTGGCACAATATGCTGCATCCTCGTGACTGTTCTTCCCGAGGCTGTCAAAATATCCTCCTGATGATCTTATGTGGGAAACAGACACCTTGCGACTGCACATTACTTTAGATATTCCAATCAGAGGGTCCTTACATGTTTCAGAATCTTTGAGGTCACGTGTTTCCTAAATCAGTGGTTTTTTAGCGCATTTTCTCATTTATGGAAAAAATGCACTATTGTGCTCGCCATGTCCGTCTGTCTGTCTGTCCGTCCGTCCGTGACCTCAAGTTTTCGTCGACGAGAAAATGCGCTCTCTGTCACTCACTGCAGTGAGTACTGAGTTATATTTTTTGACAATTCCAAGTGGTGACGTGGCAATTGTTTTTTTTTAAGGCTGTATGTGGCAGTAGAATTTTTATGTATGAATGTTTTTACGGAAATAATCCGAAAGTTTCTCAAATGGTTTGGGGTTTAAATTTTTTCATTCAATTTTATAATGACTTTCGTAACTTTCGGCAAGTACGTTATCCTAAAGCCAATCTTGATGACATGCCTCATCATCTCGTGCTTGAGTGTATGCCTTTGTATTCTGAAAGCCTCGTATATCGTGTCTAGATATTATACTAAATCTTATCTGATGAGATTCGTGAAAATTTAATAGCTGTTTTAGTACCATGATTCTCGTATGATTAATTAAAATGATCACACGGATGACCTCATTCGCATGGACACATGAAAGTGAGGTCCAAAATAGAGTATTCAAAAATCAGTAGCTTTATTGTTCTATAGTGATATAATACCATGACAATTCTGGTGCTACGAGATCAGCGACAATCTGAAGTACGTATAAAGTAAGGCTGAAAAATACTTGCCAGTCAGGAACTGGAATTTGATAATGTGTATCTGACCGTGTTGGAATCTTCCTCATTGACGCGTCAAATTCTTTCATGCTAGCATTGCTTTCTTGGTCCCTCGTTTATAAGACAGAACATTAGGGAATTATGGTGCCTCTTCTATAATGGTCGGTGCTACGATGAAGTCTTATTCCATTATTATTAGAGAATTTTTGAGCTATTTCTAGTTTAAATTTACGGATTGGTATTTGTTAACTGGGATTTCGTTCGCAGTTTTAGTCCACGAATATCACAGCTAGCCATAAAAGGTGCTTTTCTCTTGCGGGAAACTGTATCAGATCATGTCGGAACATATTAGCTTCTAGCTTTAACAAATAACCGCCTGCAAAATTATAACGGGTTCAGTTGACTGAGGCTGTATTTAAATAATAATCACAATTCTGTGCTCTACGCTCAGCTCATTTTAATTTTGTCTCCGACTTTTTGATTTACTTGGGGGAAGTTAAGACAAGCAAACCATGAAGTGCAAGAACCTTTACAGGCGGGACATTATTCAACACTCGCTAATTTTCCTTCTAGTTCAAATTCTGCTGAATTTACATCAATGCAAAAGTCTATTCCATACTTTTGACGAGAATTGCAACTAAACTACTTTTACGTATTTCGGAAATTATATAACAGGACCTGGTAAAAGGATATATTTCGTTAACTAGAGTTCTGAATGCGTATCGTAATATTTTTTTTTGTGTTTGCTGTCGTATAAAGAAATTTTACGTCATTAAGTAGTTTTAATAGAAGTTTGCATGTCGTCAAATGTTTTTAATTAAAGTTAACGCTTTTAAAACTTTTATTGCAACCCTTTGTTTCATTACGTGCATAGAACGAATTAGGATTTACCAGGTGCAAGTCAAGTTCTGTCATTGTTGACAAGGCGAATCAGCAAAGGTACTACCGGTATACTGTTGCCGTCGACTTGAAACTCACTATGATTTTATTGTACCGAAAGACCGTTAACAAGAGTATAGCCGACCAAACAGAAGACTAAAAAAATATAACTCAGTACTCACAGTAGTGAGTGACAGAGAGCGCATTTTCTCGTCGACGAAAACTTGAGGTCACGGACAGACGGACAGACTGACAGACAGACGGACATGGCGAGCACAATAGTGCATTTTTTCCATAAATGAGAAAATGCGCTAAAAGATAGAATGTTTTTGTCGGCCAGGGACAGCCTTGGCAAGTGACGAGTTGCCAGTTTACTTGAAACTCACTAGGATTGTATTGTACTGAAAGACCGTTAACAAGAGTATAACCGACCAAACAGAAGACTAAAAAAAAATGAAAAATATAAAACATATACATAGTCCTTAAGCAAATTATTGAAACGATTCATCTGTTAAAGAGAATTTAACGTAATTAAAATGCCGTCAGTCAATCTCTTATAATTAATGACTTTTCATTCATTATTTTTAGATTTACCGCGCATCAACACCAGTTGAGTCCAGTCAATTTATTCAAACGCAAATTATGAGTAAGTACTGAGTAGTAGAATGGCGAGCTAGCGCTTCAGCAATCAAGCTATTTCACACCGGAGGTCAAAATATAACATCGCAAGCAAGGTGGAAGATCTCAATTATTCAGAATCCCAAGTTAATCATCACCCTCATGGGGCGGGAGGTTTCAATTGTACAGCCCATTGATGCTGGCGCGAAAGAAGCAGCGTTAACATCTCAAAGAGACGAAGTGACAAGGAGGGACAGGTGAAAAGCAACAGAAATTAAGACACTTGAACAAGAGGTCGCTTACACGGGACGTCGGCCGCCCGCACGAGATAGACAGAGAAAGAAAATGTAAAGAATCCTATCTACATAATAACTAATAATAAGGAAATGTAAAGAATCCTACCTACTTAATAACTCCACAACTGAGACCTGCAGTCAGACACCGCGCGCTTAGCGGTGGGGCGCTCAGGAACAATCCCCCTATAGGAGCGCGAATTACGAAGTGACAGGTGAAAGGAGGGGACAGAAGTCCTATACGCGTTTCTCCATCAACGTTTTGGTGATCATTAAACTGCCAAAAATTTCAAAAGTTAGGCGCCTTCACCTTGTTTTAAAATGCTATTAATATTTTGGATTCGTGGTTGCAATTATTAGCGCAAAAAGTAGACGGTATGAGTGACTGATTGTAGTGAAGTAATCACAACTGTCAGTTATTTGGTTATTTTATCGGTTGTAATGTAGTAAATTTCACAGCAACGTTTAATGTAATGTTTAAATTTTACAGTGATATTCATATATTATATTATCTCTATTTCGTGACGGTGCTTTCGGTGTTATGACCTAAAATTAGTCGTTTAATATTTTCATTATTTATTGAAGTTTGAAAATTCTGTAAATCCCAAGTTAAGTTGTTTTTGTTATAGATTTTCAGCTTTAGTTGTAGATTTTTGTCACTTTTGTGCTGCTCACTGTTTTTTTACGTTTGCCTACTAATGATACTCAGTCCCGATATATAATTTTAAGCCTCATAATTTTCACCAAATTTTGACATCATTATTTTCGAATACGTTCTGACGGTGTGACTGGGACCACTGAGGGGTTACTTGGGGTGTTTCGACATTTAAGCTTATAACTCGAAAATTTCTTGCTTTAGAAAAATTGTGTTGATGGCTCATGAAGTACCATGACATAACCTACAAATGCAACAAATAGACAGTTTATATAGTCGCTATATGAATATTTGTATCACAAAAATTAAGCGCTGAAAATGGTCCAAGTCAACCCAAATTACCGACGATCTTTGTAATTTGAGCGGATATACCTGTGCCTTGCCCTCCCTCGCATTGTGTACCTCGCAGAGCTGAAAAGATTGTGTTCTGGGAATCGTTATGTACTTTTATTAAATTTTGAAATTTTTTTCAGCTTTTTCTTGTGGTAGAATTGAAAGGAAAGATTTATATTATAGTAACAATCCACAAGGAAAAGTTATTTTGTTTAATGTAGTACACGACTTATCATGATGAGTGTAATTTAGTTTACATGCATGTTATGAAAATGATAACAATCATAAATACGAGCTTATTTGTTGGGATGTAATGATCCTAATATATTCATCAAGATATTAGATCGTAATTCAGAGTCCAGGACTCTGAACTCTAATTGAAATGAGGGACATTTTTGACATTGAAAGTTGCAATAAATCCTCTCATAGAATGTAATATCATAGAATTGGCGACAAGTTTGCTGGTACTAACTTCACTGGCTAAGTTGGATTCGAAGTAGACAACTTCTCATAACTTGACCCGGGCCATACTTTCAAAATTCACTAAGTAAACGTTTGTACTCACGCTCTATTTTCTTGTCTGTGATTGGTGGATTTTGCTTGAAAGGCCGTCAATGATTGGCTGATGAACTTACGATCTCTTAACTGTTTTTAAAAGAGTGGCTTGAAAGGCCGTCAATGATTGGCTGATGAACTTACGATCTCTTAACTTTTTTTGAAAGTATGGGCCCTGGTCTTGTATAGCTGACAGTTGTTTGCCTCCGTATTATTTTACTTAATGTCAAACTCAGAAGAATGATTGTGTCATGTTGTCCTAAAGGTGACATACTTTCTGTACGTAGCTCTCCTACGTCCTTTTGCCTGGTCAAAGTAGATCAGTATAACTCACTGGAGGGCAATAAAAATATGGCTAATTTAATATGGCTATTATTAAATTATATGGCTATTTAATATGGCTATTATTAAAATAGCCATAAAAATATGGCTATTTTAATATGGCTATTATATTAATAATACGGCTATTATTATTAATATGGCTATATTTTTAAAATATGTCTCATTGATTTCTTTGAGAGCAGTATTCATTTCAAGCACACGCTATTAAAGAGTGATTCGCATCATAAAATTTTATTTAACATCAGAATATTGCAAAATTGAACATTATTTCCACCTCTTTTCATTCGTATTGGCCACTGTCATCTCAGACTAAAGAAACATGGGCCATAATTTTCCCATCGCTGCTGCGACCAAGACCATGTTTTCTTCTCATAATATTGCAATTCCATCTATCCTGTTTTCGTTTTTAGTTGCTGTTAACTTATCTCGTTCTTGTCCTCGGTTGCTCTTCACATATTCCGTCTGTTCAGCAATTCCGTCTTCGTCTCTGTTGCTGTTCAGCAATCCCGTCTTCGTCTCTGTTGCTGTTCAATATCTCGTCCTTGTCTTTACGTTATTCAAGACTGTTTTTTTCTCGCCAGGTTTAGCGCAGGTCATTTAGTGCCTCCTCGTCATGAGTGTGATGAACGCGTTGCCCTTGATGAGTCCACAAGGCTTCCTTATGACGTTTGATTTGGATCTCGTATAAACCACTGCACTTCGTTAATTATAATCCTCAAACTTGTTGTTGTTATAAATTTTATATTTAATCATATGATGTATGTAGAACATCTAATAGATCATTGGCCGATTCGCAGGAGGCGATCTCGAAATCGCCGTGTTGATCTGATGAGCCGGGCGGTTCGGTACCCGATATCTTAGTTACCGAACTTATGGTCACCTTAATATTTTTTGAACGTGAACGCTTGGTTTCTCTACCTCAATTTTATGATAATTGTATTAAAAGGAGCCCGAGGCGCAGTGTGGGCGACGAGTCTCGCACCCTTAGGGTGATTTGGGGTGACGAGTGTAAGCTGATGTTGCGGTCAACGAGTTATTTTCGTTTCGCTATTAGGTCCTGCAAAATGGCATTTAGCCTGACGAAAATTAGAAGCTGAAACGCATGTTAGACTAAGGCGAGGTAATTGTATCGATCCTTGGACAAAGGCAGGTATGTAGAGCGGTAGAGGGAGACGTTAGTTATTAGTTATATGGATATATGTTTTAGAGAAAAATAGCAAAGAGAAAACTTGTTAAATATTATCGTGTTCGTCGACTCGGGTAGATTAGTTGACGAGTGATGCACTTAATCAATGAAGTGTACGAGTAAATAATCTCATTATCGAGTATTGGAACGACAATACTGTTGAAGAGACACTTACTGCGATGCATGGAATATGTTCATCTTGTGAGCACAACAATTTGTATTGAAACACTTGCCTTGTATCCCTGTGCAATCGTCGTGCTTAGGCTTATAGGCTACAATTAATAATGAGTACTTTTTGTTTATAGTTTTAATTCGTCCTTCTACCTAATGCAGGGTATGAAATTCTGAAGAATATTCCTCGAGAAATTTGCGCTGCATGTCGCGGATTTCGTACCGAACTTAGAGCACACATAAGTTTGGAAATAAACTTATCATTGCAGAGAAATTTAATATTACTCTCTCATAAAAATCCATCTTGAGAAGAAATACTTTATCAACTATAATGAATTAAATATATGAACCGTCGTTTCATGCAGTCTTAGAATATTTTTCATGTTTGGTGTTTCGCAATTTCTCACAACGAGGACAACTCGCTACACCTGACATATCTACCAAGTGATCGGCAAGAAAATAATTTGTCAATATATAAGAAACCGTGTCTGCATGTTGTAAGAAGAAACCTGCACGTGTCTGCATGTTGTTGTAGAAGAAACCATCAAATTTCAGGACGTATGAGACACAGATGATTGCAGTAACAAACCTTGAAGAGAACCAACAGTTTGTGTAAAAACTTGCACAGGCGAAGAACTTAGTTAATGATTTTTTATTGGTGCTAATCAAAAGTTTTTAGACATCGCCACGACAAGATATGGATTTTTTATGTATTAAATATGAAGTAGAGAAAGGAAATTTCAGGTCACGTACATCTCAAGAACGAACTCAGGGACTTTGCATCTTTTCCTAGTCAACTTGGATGCTCTAAGCCTCTAAAGACAAGTATTACCCTTGATAAACGTCTTGCTAGTAAAGAGAGTAGGTGTAAAGTGTTTAACCACGGATAATGTTTGTCTAAATAAAAGTATCTAAAATGTGGTATGGCGTTAAGAGACTTCACTGAGAAAAGCTCGGTGTACTCGATTATTTATGTATTTATTTTTATGTACATTTATTTTTCAAACTCATAACTACGCGCTTAACTGGGTTAGTGACAAGTTCTGGTTCTGATTGAACTTTTTGAGAGAGCCGCTTACAAAATTTGAAATTTCTATTCGCATTGTCAGAAAGTCAGAAATGTTTATGTTCAGAAGCATTGTCGTAAAGTCAGAAATGTTAATTTGATGGGGCCCACATTGACACTTGAAACTCTGTCCTAGTTTGGTAGGCTGAAGAAATCTAGCGGCAGGTCACATCCCGAGAATCAATGATCGAAGTGCTGTTGCGTTCCTTTCAAAATCAGCCTTGTGACGCTCGCAACCTACACGAAATTGCATTACATGAAGTCCCTTGCACCTATGAAGTGCTGTTGCATCCTGTTCAAAATATCATCGTTTTGACACCGTGTCACTGTTGCAAAGAGGCAGAGCAAGTCCCACGCATTTATGAAGTGCTATTGCCTTCCGTTCACACATCGTATCGTTTTTACCCTCTTTTACGAAAGCTACAGACCAAGTTCCACCCATTTACGAAGTGCTATTGCGTTCGGTTCAAAATATCATCGTTTTGACAATTTAGCGAAGCTGCCGATCAAGTCCCATTCACTTATGAAGTGCTACTGCGTTCCCTTTAAGAGCTCATCGTTTTGACAACTTTGGACTGCTGCAGATCATCGTGTTCCGTGCATGCACTACGAAGTGCTATTGCGTTTCGTTCAAAATATTTTGGCACCTCTATCTTTCCACATTAGGTGACGGTTACAGAATTAAACATTTTTATCTACATTATTTTTTTATTTGGATTCTTCCACGTAAAGCATACTCTAAATCTGAAAAATAAATGAAAGCTAATTTTTAAGGGTAACCACTTCAATTATCAGGAACATCGAATAAAGGGCATCAGAATTTTTTGGATTTATAATTAAATTTAAATTTGCCGGCAGTCACGTGACTGCTACGTGCTCTATATTTAAAATTTACAATCATAAGTTGCGTCGGATCGATCATACGTTGAGAAATTGACTATCATGCACGCACATTTTGAGACTTTCTAAGAGTTAACTTTCTTTTCCGAGGTAGTCAAAGCAATTTTTTCTGCTATCTTGAGCATGTATCCAGCTCATGCAATCATTCACTCTCGTGATGGATTTCGATTACTTCTCTCTTTCTCGTCATGCTTAATATATTGATGAAGGAAAAATAAACTCAAAGAAGCTCACTCGACTGTATTCTCTAACATTTTCTGACATCATTCTTATGCAGTTGTTAGTGCCGATTCCATTACCAAAAATTTATCTCATGATGAAAGTCGATGTTAGTCATTCATTCATACTGAAATGTTACAATAACTTAGGCAATAAATTATATCAATCGAAATCATGCATAAATCGTATCATCCAACGGGTCTTAGAAATCACTGTCCATAGAGCTTTTCCCTCAACTTTTGTAGTCATGCCATCTTTCTATTCTTCTACGCCACCGCAATCGCGTCTGTCTGACGTGTCTCAGCAATTTATTCGCGAATCCTCTCCAAGTTCAACCGGTTTCGCTGTAACTCTTCAATCGCTGCTTATTCCATCACCTTCGCTGCAGCAGCCGTTCTCACTCTTTGCTCCAATTTCTACTCCGATGCCCTGACCTTGTTCCGAGCTTCGATTTCTTTTTCCCGAAGCTACTTTCTATTAATGCGGGCAGCTCTGATGTTATTTCGAACAGGCGGCATTATGATATGTACTTTCGATCGCTCCTTCTGCAGTTTCAAAAATTTCGATGCGAGTTGAATTTTTCAGTGGAGTCGCATTTAAGGCCATTCCATGTGTATCATGGCTACCGATCAAACAATTCTGAGATTTAGAACAGAAAAAAATGTCGAAGTCAATTTAAATTTGTTTTCCACATGATTGCTTATTGGAACCTACTAGCAGCTTTTCAGATTTTGACTCGGTGTCTTTCTATAATATACATAAAATGAGAACTGAAATACTAAACGGCCGCAATTAAAGTGTTTCAGTGCAAGCAAATACCAATAACGAGCGTGACTGGTCTCGCGATGTTCTTGGATGGCTCGTCCCCAATTGCTGACCGTTCTTTCCTGCCTACATAATTTACACTACTGCACTCTTTCGCCCTTATATTTTTTTCCATTTAGCGTCATTGCCAAATTGCAATGCAGCTACCCTAACAAAATTTAGAGTCGCCCCAGCTTCTGGTACACCAAATCAGAAGCTGCCGCGTCTGTAAATTTTCACTGGGTAGTTGCTAGCATTCATATTACAGCTAGTTGCTAGCAACAAAATGCCAAGGCATTCGCATCGCGCATACATATAATCAAGTAATCCGACACTAATATATTTTATTTTCTCATGATATTCGCTCTCGAGGTGCCTTTCGAGTTCAGAGATTCGAGTAGCTTATAACATGCACCAAGTCACACACAATGCATCTCTTCAATGTGATGCATTGGTAAGTAAATTTGCATAAATGAAGCAGGGAACATTTTGGTAGGTACTCAAATCCATTGTGGAGTCAATAAATTCTTCAAACTACCGTTAATTAACTACCTTTACCATGTTGATTCTTCAATTCTTCACAGAGAGACTTCTAACGCGTGTCTCGGCTTGTCAGCAGTCTTATGGGACTTCGCGTTCATGAGAACATTGTTCCTGAGCGCACCACCACAGAGCGCGAGGGGTGTTACTATGTGTCTCAGTTGTAGGGAAAATCATGCACCATATTTATTTTCAGACTTGAAAGCGGTGACAGTTCTACAGTAGGCTTGTGGTGCTCACCATGTATTTTTTATCTGAAACATGCATCCGTTCTCAGTTCAGAAGAGATGCTTTCAAGTATGACATGACCTCCTGCACAGGAATAGACGCATTGTTAAACACAGCGTTCACACGAGTATTTTAAAGTGATTAATGGTATTTTTAAAATCGACCTTGCTGGGGCATCACATACAATTGCTCTAATCACAACCTTTACAGCGTGGTCTGATAAGCACAGACCTTCATTATCAAGTGATGATTTAAAGTCAGCTTCAAATTTTTTTTCAGAAATAAATGAGCAGGCGGCATTTTGTTTCATCTAGAATCTTGATACATAAACACCTATAACAAAAATTCTCCCTTCTAATTCTTCAAAACGGACCAATATGGGATATGCGTAAGAACGCCTGCTTCCGTTAAAAAGTGGGATACCATCTACGTTAATTACTGCATTGAGAACATTATTAGTCTGGTCGTGAAATCTGGTCGTGAAATCATTTTCTCTGTTTTTCACCTGTCACTACTTGTTACTCCGTCTCTTCTCTTTGAGATGCTAACGCTGCTTCTTTAGAGCCAGCTTCGGCGGGCTGGACAATATTGAGACATATACCACCCCTTAATTGTGGGTGATGATTAATTTGAGATTTTGAATAATTGAGACCTTCCGCCTTGTTGGCGATGGTATTTTTTTGACCTCCGGTGCGAATTAGCTTGATAGCTGAAGCGCTAGAAAACCATTTACTACTCACTGCTTACTCATAAAATAATTGGCATTTGAATAAATTGACTTGACTCAACTGGTGTAAATGAGCGGGAAGTCTAATAATAATGCATGAAAACTTAATAATTATAAGAGATCGACTGACAGCATTTTAATTACATTAAATTCTCTTATACAGATTAACATTTTCAATAAATTGCATGAGAAGTATATGAATATTTTATATTTAAACTCACTGTCTGATGAGCCGCCAACGAACATTTGATGGGTCACACGCGGTCTTTGTTTGAGCAGAGTGCGCGCGCTCTTTGACCTGCAGAGAGCGTTGGTGTCGCAGCTGAACGATCTGACGCAGGAGCTGCAGACGCTGCAGCAGACCACGGTGCGCCTCCAGAGTCTGCAGCAAGAAGCCAAGGACCGACAAGACAGCATCTTCCGCAGGTGCGACGTGAACAAACCCTGACTTATGATGGATTAAGTCCTATAATTGCTGCTAGGTTGCTCAAATATTAAGTGTTTGAAAGTTGTTTGATGTAATTATTTGATAGGCTTAAGAAGTTTATTTCTTTATTAATCAGCAAAAAATACAAAGTTTATTCCCGGCATTAGCCAACTAAGTTGTGGCACTTCGAGCGACTCTTCCGACCAAACTCCAAAGTTAAAAACCAAACTGCGGGTGTGGGTCAAAACACGAATGTTGGCCTCGTCTGTCATAAGTTACTCCTTGCTTCTCTTAGAGCACTTACGCAAGTTACTTACTTGGTTAAGATACGGCGCAGCACCGACGAAGGTATTAGCGCCCTACTTACGCAAGTGCCAATTAAAGTTACATGCTGCCGTACGTTACATACTGCCGTACGTTACATACTGCGTAGCGTCCGGCTTTTGTGAGAGATTTCTTGCGTTGTCTAATTTCAATATTCATTCACAATTTACCGCTGATTCCGTGCTGAAAACCATAAGCACTTTCATGTTAGTCGCTTCTGATGAGGGCATGAAATTAGGAATTAATGATTATGATACAATAAATTTAAATTTATTTTTTGAATTAATTTTGCTGTCAATACGAGAAAAATTCCACTTATTTCGTTGAATATCTTTTACTTATTCGTAAGTTGTGCATTGTTTATTATTTTTATTGTTAGTTTTTGGTTAAATTAACATAGAATTTCATCCAATTCTAATTAACTGGACCATATCTGACCGTGATATTATTTTATAATAACAGGACTACATCTGGTCGTGATATCATTTTCTAATAACAGGTTTACATCTGGTCGTGATATAATTTTTTAAGAATACTAGAAAGCCCTCCACTACGACAATCACGAAAGCAACTAGAACAACACTGCAGAAAAAATTAGCATCATCTTCCAAATGAAGATTATTAATTGCGACTTCGGCAGATGCACAAGATGTCGAGTGTCTGCTCAGAGTTCATATGAATCACGATGACTATCAAATAATAGCACCGCTAAGCTAGAAAATAGGCTCTGAATTTTTTATAGGGCTCCCAATTTGATCTGAATTGGTTATTAGAGTTGCGGTTTATGGCCAGTGTTATTTTTTCCATTGCTGCGGAATTTACTCGCTCCGGAAAATTCGGTCGTAGCGACCTTTTGTTTTGCTCTAATCAAGAGCCAGCAGCGACAGAGGATCAACTACCTTTTTCTGTTTTAGCTAGAACCACATAGTATTTTCATATAGAAATTTTGTCATTAGGATTCTATCTGTTAGAGCTTCTTCATTTCAAATATATTGACATTTTTCCATTTTTTCTTCATTTTTGTGGCACCCTACTGGCCACAATAAACAATCCTAACAATGGAAAGTGGCTCTCCAGAGAACAAAGCACTGCCAATCAATTCTAAAGCATGGAATCAAACTGATGATGTAGCTGGTATTTCTGATGACGCTCTTGATGGCGAGTTGCCTCTACCAGACTCATTCTCAGATGGACCATCAGTCCATCAACTCCTTGGTGGGAGAATACCCAACCCAAACTCTTAGGCTCTTCCTCATCAGATGGTCACAGGTACATTTTGACTTTAATTGACTTTGCCACTGGTTTCCCTGCACCACTGACAACTGTTTTAGGAGTCCCTCAAAGGCTCAAGCTCGTAAATGTTAAGCAAGATTACCAAGGAGCAGTTAAGCCAGAAGAGGAACATTTACATCTGTGGATTTCAAGTAGACCATGAACAAGCTGTGTTTGATCGGCTCAGATCAGTTGGACAGATTACCAGCATTATTGCCAGCCGTGCAGTTAGCTGGGACCTGGGAGTGGGATCAGACTGTCAGACTCATAACTTACCGTTTTTTTTGTGATTTGCAGGAGGCTCTGAAGTCAAATCCAACATGGCCCTACAGGTACTGTGGTATAGCAGGGTTGTAAATTTTAGTTGGTTAGCTGCCACAGTTTCCCTCCATTGGTACATCATGGGGGCCCCAAAGACAGGTTCTTGTGTCCCCTCTGGTGAATGGCCCAATGTCTCCACAGCCGACCAAACAGAAGACAAAAAAAAAATATAACTCGGTACTCACTGTAGTGAGTGACAGAGAGCGCATTTTCTCGTCGACAAAAACGTGAGGTCACGGACGGACGGACAGACAGACAGACGGACATGGCGAGCACAATAGTGCATTTTTTCATAAATGAGAAAATGCGCTAAAAATGGTACAATTTTTTTCGTCTGCCAGCCACAGTCCAGGCAAGTGATGAGTTGCATGGCCAGTATTTACCCAGTAATTACGCCGTAAAAGATTTACGTACATGCTGCACACGTCTTCATCTCGGAACTCACAACTTCCTTTGAAACCAAGAAAGTTTCCTTTTTCGCACAAATTCGCAAAAGAAATAGGCTTGACAGATCAGTTTCACAAGTACAACAGTTGATCAATGCCGTCAGATCCCTCATAGCTTACATGGGTAATAATGATAATTTTGGTATTGTATAAAAAATTTATTATAATTTCTCTAGAAAAGAAGGACGAGTGTGTAACATTACTGAGCATTTGTAGGAACGGCAGTTAAAGTTCCAAGTTCTTCTTCATGTTCTTGAAGCGACTGACGAGCTTCTCAATTTTTTCGCTCCTGGAAAGAAGAAAATATTGAGATGCAATACAGTAACAAACATATAATGCAAACGAATAAGGCCGGATATACCTCCAGATTCAACACTCTAATCAACAGCGGCCATCAAATATCATAGGTTATTGATTAATAACCATAATGAGATCTTGAACACCTAGGGTGGTTTTGGGGTGACTAGGCGCTGTAAACGAAAATACTACGTAGTTAAAATTCTTACCTTCACACAAATATATGCCAATACTAATGATCGCCTTAATATAAATTGAAGAATATAACAATCCTAACAATAGGAGGAGAACAGTTATATGATCTTGTTATTCTCGTGTTGCCACGACAGCGAGTTTTGCTGTTTGATGCGGACCGACAATAAAATGTATTAAAATTACTATATTGCTTAAGTCGCAAGTTTACCAGGAATTTAAAAGCAAAGAAAACAGCCAGAATATTAACCATTTCTTAAGAATGAAAACGTTTCGGAGTCCAGCTCCATCGTCAGTTCAAAAGTTGAAAAAAAAACGTCATTTCAAAAGTCATTCTTAAGAAATGGTTAATATTCTGGCTGTTTTCTTTGCTATTAAATTCCTGACAATAAAATGATCCCGTGTTGCCAATAGTGAATTTTACTGCATGAAGCCGAGCGAAATTAATATTCACAGTGAACCTCACGCTCAATTTAACTACCTAGACGTTTACAAAGCACAACAGACCTGGGCCTATAGGTACTTTCAAAAAAATGTAAGAGATCGTAAGTTCATCAGCCAATCATTGGCGGCCTTTCAAGCAAAATCCACCAATCATAGACAAGGAAATAGAGCAAAAGTAGGTACTTACGTTCACTTAGCGAGTTTTGAAAATATTGCCCCTGAATCCAAGAATATGGTTGGTAATGCTCAGAACTAGCTCATTGCGTATGATTCAATAAGCGAGGATACCCTACATTATTTACCAGGTGAGACTGCAAGCTGTATCGCCAGGGCTGAAAATTGTGCTGCAAACAAATTAACACTTGGCACCAGCATTTCCGTAAGGATTTTAGCAGATAAATGTAAGGGCTTAAATTAAGAATAACTTTTCAGCGCTCTAATAATTGTCTAATATTAGAGTTTATTAACTACGCTGTTAACCAGACGATAGTCTGCAATCTCACTTGCTGCTATTAATCTATTGCCTATTATATTAGGCATATATATTAATCTATGACGCTATGGCAAACACACTTATAATTGTATTTATTTTTCTTTCTGCGAGAAATGAATTTAATATCACCTCACATCAAACACGTTACTATAGGTACTAGCACATAAATCAGCAATAACCCGCACAATCTAACCTAAACGTCATGATACCACAAATAATATCTAACAAAGACTTAGTCCCAATACTCACTCCAAGCTAATGTTTTCTTTCAGAGAATGAAGCTGATTCTGCGAGAGCTTCACGTCACCGCCATCGCTGGCACTGCTCGAAGTTTTTGGCTGCAAGGGTGGAAAGTCATAGGTTAGGCTAAGCCAAGCCGGTGGAAGTCTAGTAGCTGCTTCAAACTATCGCCAGTCATGAAAATATCCGGTCAAATGACACGAGTTTAGATCTTCTGTGAACAAGGCACGATAAGGAAAAGAATCGGCGACAGGCCACATCAGGCCTACACTTCAGCGCCGACATCACTATGTTATGTTATGCTAAGCCAAGTCAAGGCAATCAAATCGCGATTTGCACTCGATTACGACAAGAGAATTTACAAGAGGCGAGGAATAGACTTGCGGAGCCATGTTGACACTCGTGCCATGTGCAATGAACGAGACTGAGATAAATTGCAAATTGCATTGCACACATTGTGCAATGAATGAGATAAATATCTCTGCCATTGTAAAGTGCGCTTCAAACGATAAGCAATTCATCACAGCCCTACGTACAGTAAAGTTATGTAAACCTTCCGGTTATAATTTAATACTGAACATCACAGTCCTAGTATAGACAAGGAGTAAAAGAGGAAGATTTAGTAGTTTGTTGCGAGATAAATTCGAGCGCCAATATCTTTGTATCAAGATGCAGTTCACAAAATGTAAGACAAATCCTAGGTTACATAAATTAGAAGCCTGCATCTTTTAGAGCACGAATACCTTATTTAACAACATATTTCATGGAATAAATTGCACCCAGTTTATCCATCATGAAATGACATATTTGAGTGTAAGATGAAAATTGACATGATGAATCTATTAAGCTAAGTATCGCGAGTATCAGAAAATTTTCTCTTTACTTTGGTACATTATATGTCTACCAGCAACACTTGTCTACCATACAAAAAATAATGAAATTTATTTCCAAATTATCATGAAAAAGTAAGTAATTGGTATCATTTTTGAATTATGGTGACTTGCAGTAGCGTGGAAAAAATTTGGGTTTTCAACAACCAAAGATGTAAAGCTAATCTTGTCCATTAGAGCCATGACTTGACTTGAAATTGGCTGAGCCCCAGACAGTCAAGTGATGACAATATTACCCCAAGCTGCATTCATTTAATGCACCAACCAACAAAAAACGATTCAACCAAGAGTTATATATTATGTTCTTGCCCTAAAACGGCACAAAATGTTTCCATTTAATAATTTATCCACATCACTTATATAGTTTATTTAGTCAGTGTTAGTTTGGCTGGGAGCTTCGCCTGCTACCTGCGCGATGGTCTCATGCCACTGTAGTTTGGTCCACATCACTTATATAGTTATTTAGTCAGTGTTTTGTTTGGCTGGGAGCTTCGCCTGCTACCTGCGCGATGGTCTCATGCCACTGTAGTTTGGTCCACATCACTTATATAGTTATTTAGTCAGTGTTTTGTTTGGCTGGGAGCTTCGCCTGCTACCTGCGCGATGGTCTCATGCCACTGTAGTTTGGTCCACATCACTTATATAGTTATTTAGTCAGAGTTTAGTTTAGCCGGAAGTATTTAGTCGCCTGCTACCTGCGCGATGGTCTCATGCCACTGTAGTTTAGTGTGTAGGTGCTGGAGGTCATCGCGCTAATTTAAGAGTTATTTAGTCAGAGTTTAGTTTAGCTGGAAGTATTTAGTCGCCTGCTACCTGCGCGATGGTCTCATGCCACTGTAGTTTAGTGTGTAGGTGCTGAAGGTCATTGCGCCAGTTATACAGTTATTTAGTCAGAGTTTAGTTTAGCTGGAAGTATTTAGTCGCCTGCTACCTGCGCGATGGTCTCATGCCACTGTAGTTTAGTGTGTAGGTGCTGAAGGTCATTGCGCCAGTTATACAGTTATTTAGTCAGAGTTTAGTTTAGCTGGAAGTATTGGGTCGCCTGCTACCTGTGCGATGGTCTCATGCCACTGTAGTTTAGTGTGCAGGTGCTGGAGGTCATCGCGCAGTTCAGGCATCTGCTCCTGCATGGACTGCAGCTCCTTCAGCATCCACCGCTCGCCGCTCGAGAGACCGGGCAGACGACGCAGCGTCGTCGCGCACACGGCGTCTAGTCTGCACACACACAAACATTATGTACGCAACCAGAATTATTATCAATATACATTATTGCACGAAAGATCCAGTCGTCGCGCACACGGCGTCTAGTCTGTACATACGCAAACATTATGTACGCAACAATAAAGCGAATTATTATCAATGTACATTATTGCACGAAAGATCCAGTCGTCGCGCACACGGCGTCTAGTCTGTACACACGCAAACATTATGTACGCAACAATAAAACGAAGAATTCTTGGTATACATTATTGAAGCAAGATTCAGCACTCTTGATGCATCTACTCTTGATAGAGTAGAAAAATTGTTAGATTTTGAAAAATTTATGTGCTCAGGCGTGAAGACTGTAAGGCGCTGGAGCGTCAGGCGCTGTGATCATGTGATGCGCTAGTAAAGCAGCTACCTGTTAATATTTGCAGCAGTTCCATACGCCTAATGGCACGCGGGACACCAGAATGTTATTATATTGCGGATTTAATGATGTTTATTAACTTCTCAGCGGAGTAAAGAAGAACCTATAATAACCGTATTAAATATATTTTACAATTTTAAGTATTCGGACGAGCCCCTTCTATGAGACTAGTACTTGAGAAACATATGGTCACGTTTAGTTTGACCCGCATGTATGCCATTCTTAATCAATACAACAGACGAGATCAGCCTCTTTGGGTTTTGACTCGCACCCGCAGTTTGGTTTTTTAACTGTCGAGTTTGGTCGGAAGAGTCGCTCGCAATGCCGCAACTTAGTCGGCAAATGCGGGGAATACAAAAATTTTCCATTTTTTGCTGATTACTAAAGAAATAAACTTTTTAAGCCTATCAAATAATTACATCAAACAACTTTCAAACACTTATTATTTGAGCAACCTAGCAGCAATTATAGGAATTAATCCATCAGAAGGCAGGGTTTGTTCACGTCGCACCTGCGGAAGATGCTGTCTTGTCGGTCCTTGGCTTCCTGCTGCAGAATCTGGAGGCGCACCGTGTTCTGCTGCAGCGTCTGCAGCTCCTGCGTCAGATCGTTCAGCTGCGACACCAACGCTCTCTGCAGGTCAAAGAGCACGCGCACTCTGCTCAAACAAAGACCACGTGTGACCCATCAAATGTTCTGCAGGTCAAAGAGCACGCGCACTCTGCTCAAACAAAGACCACGTGTGACCCATCAAATGTTCGTAGGTTGCTCATCGGGCCGATAACTTGAATACAGTGAGTTTATATATAAAATATTCACGCGTTAGATGTCCTCCCCTCAGAAGAATAATCAACTGAAACATGAAGCGTGATAAAGGTAGATAATTAACGTTAGTTTCGAGAATTAATTGACTGCACAACGCAGTTGAGCTATAACCAAAAATAGCGTAGGGAATTTATCTTTTCTGGGATAGTTCCCGTCTTTTATCTTTATTTATCTTTTCTGGATAGTTCATCATTTATGTAAATTTATTCACAAATTAATTATATCCAATTGAACAATTTCCACCAACTACAAGAGTCTGCTCACAGCTCAAGAGTTAACCTGCTTACCAATTGTCACTCTTAGATCACAGCTCAAGAGTTGACCCTACTTACCAATTGTCACTCTTAGCCAGTTTCTGTTGAGAACCTAACCTATGGTTGATGAGGTTGGCCGCAGTGTTCTGAGGCACCAAGTAGTTGGCGCGGAGCTTGTGCAGCGTTTTGTTGGTGAGGTCGAGTGCCTCGACGGGGTCCAGGGGGCGGGCCGAGCTGCTGGCCAGCAGCGGCTGGGAGGAACCGCGTTGCAGGCAACGCCGCACCGCAGTCTCGAGGCTCTCCACGGACCCGCGCCCTGGAGCCTGCAATGCAAGTCCTCTTAGCAAGAACATGTGACTGAAATAATGCTTTCCTTCTTAATAATAATATAAGTAATCAATATACAAGCACAATAACGTTGGTTTATGTAGTTCTCTATGCTCTCCACGGACCCGCGCCCCGGAGCCTGCAATCGCAAGTCCTCTTAGCAAGAACATGTGACTGCAGGAATGCTTTCCTTCTTAATAATAACAATATTACAAGTGATCAATATACAAGCACAATAACGCTGGTTTATGTACGGTAGTTGTCGGTGCTCTCCATGGACTCGCGCCCCGGAGCCTGCAACGCAGTTACGCTTAGCAAGAATATGTGACTGTAATAATGCTTTCCTTCTTAATAATAATAATAATATAAGTGATCAATATACAGGCACAATAACGCTGGCTTATGTAGTTCTCGGTGCTCTCAACGGACCCGCGCCCCGGAGCCTGCAACGCAGTTTTGCTTAGCAAGAATATGTGACTGTAGGAACGCTTTCCTTCTTAATAATAATATAAGTGATCAACATACATGCACCGCAATGTATGAATATAAGTGATCAACATTTCAAACTAAATGGAAGATTATGATTGCCCTTACATAGTTATTCTTTCAGTGTACTTCATGCATGACAGCAGACAATGTTAGCGTCACACCTTGGACTCTGTTAAATTGAAAGCCTTGGAACCAGACAACGAGACAACGAGAAATTAAAATTTTAGGCCAATTAGACAAATACCAACAAATCAATTTCAAACTAAATGAAAGATTATGATTGCCCTTACATAGTTATTCTTTCAGTGTACTTCATACATGACAGCAGACAATGTTAGCGTCACACCTTGGACTCAACAGCAGCGAGCAGCGGGGGCAGGGGCAGGAGAGGCAGCAGCGCAGGCAACCGCACGGACAGCAGCGCGCCTGTGAGCAGCAGCACCAACACCTCGCACCCGCCCACACCCCTGCACCACCAACACCGTCAGGGTATTGTGTAGGTAAGGCATGGAGTAGGTAAGGCATGGAGTAGGTGAGGCATGGAGTAGGTGAGGCATGGAGTAGGTGAGGCATGGAGTAGGTGAGGCATGGAGTAGGTGAGGCATGGAGTAGGTGAGGCATGGAGTAGGTGAGGTAGTAAGGTATCGAGTAGTTTACCAATCGCTCGAAATATAGAGTTAAGAACATTCTAAGATTCTAAACAGTTCAAAGTTTGAGCTCTCAAGTTGTAATCTGGCAAGGTAATTGTATAGTTTTTATATCATTGAGCTAGCAATTTATCAATGTTCAACTTTATGCAATATTCATCATAAATACTTATCTTACGACTATAAGGATATATCTGATAGAATATGAATCCTAGATATTGTCTTAGCCAAAAAATTCATAACTTCGTAGGTGACCTCAATGATACGAGTCTAGTTTCTCATTGAAATTCAAGTATGTATCTAAGAAGCTTCATTGATTATTGCCAATAATGAAGTCGAAGGCGAAGAATGAATTAAAATAATTAATAGATGAACGTAATGTAAAAGATAGCTTCTAGCCGAAAGCACATACGTGGCTGTGAAAGCCTTAGCATCAGTAGAAGTATTACTAAGGGTATCAATATTAGTATCAGTAGAAGTATCTCTAAGGGTATCAGTAGCAGTATCATCAAGTGTATCAGTAGAAGTATCACTAAGGGTATCAGTATTAGTATCAGTAGAAGTATCATCAAGTGTATCAGTAGAAGTATCACTAAGGGTATCAGTATTAGTATCATCAAGTGTATCAGTGGAAGTATCACTAATGGTATCAGTGGAAGTATCACTAAGGGTATCAGTGGAAGTACCACTAAGGGTATTAGTATTAGTATGAGTAGTAGCATCACCTGGGGCTGAGGGCAGAGGGGCCAGGGCACCACACGGCGCAGGCGGTGACAGGCACGAGGGCGGCGGAGGGCAGCGCCAGCGTGCACACCAGATGCTCCACACAGCACTCACCGCCCAGCTCATCTGCACACACAACGCTTACTTTACTACCACGTTACTGCCTAGTTGCTGACACGTTACTGCCTAGTTACTGACACGTTACAGCCTAGTTACTGACACGTTACTGCCTAGTTACTGACACGTTACTGCCTAGTTACTGACACGTTACTGCCTAGTTACTGANTTATTTAGTCACATTTCCCTCATTATGGGGTGGCGCCCCCCATTTGCAAACTATGACACTTTCCTCAAGTTTGTCATTTGCATATGTAACTAGAAGAGTTCTACTACAATGCACCAAAACCTGGAGTTATTTTACCAAAAAAAAAATTGATTTTACCACCCGGTCTAAGTTACCCCAAGAGCTGGGGTAACAAAGACCATCACTTTTTTTGAAATTACATAAAGACTATGAGAGGCAGGAGCCAGCAATTTATGGTGAGTGAAGCTAGAGTATAGACCTGATTTTTGCATGTTTCAATTCAAGTTTAATTTAGCTAATAAGAAAATGGCATCATTTATAAGAAAAAAAGTGGTCTAAGTTACCCCATTTTACGGTATGAGTTAAGTTAGCCACAGCCAAACATAGATATGTGTGGCTGATTTTTTTTTCTGATATATAAAAATATCCCAGAAGCGAAGAGGCGAGATTACCGTCCGGGGCGGCGTGTGAAGACATGACGAAGCGCCGCATGCTGTCCACCAGGGAGACCGTCACTAGGTGCACGCCAGCCGAGTGTAGCACCAGGTATCTGAGACAACAAGCTTGTTAGAATGTACTACTCTATTTATATACATTAATGATTCATTTTCTACAAGAATGGTATGAAGAAGCAGGACCTAACCTATCCATCAATGACGTCATCACTACAAATTAGAGAATTCGAGGTGGACCGCGAAATTTGTAGAAAATATAAAGAAACCTTGATTCTACTAAAGAAACATACGTGATACAAACAGTTTGGTACTCAGGTTAAAATATATTTGATCACTTTTATCTTATTCGTTTTGTTTCAATCTGGAGGAGGATTGATAACCTTATCTGTTTACCCTACATAGAAAGTGTGTCTTGGGCGTGTTTATCCGAGCTTACGGTTGAATAACAACATTCATACTTCATTTGAATCTCGGTATAAATGGGAAATGTAATACTCGGGTATGATTTTCAACTGAAAATATAAAATTTCAAATCTTGTCAGAGTTTATAACAGCTTACGTTTGAATAACAACAGTCATACTTCATGTGAATCTCGGTATAAATGGGAAATGTAATGCTCGGGTATGATTTTCGACTGAAAATACAAATTTTCAATGTATTAAAGCACCAAATCAGCACACTGCAAGTCCCACGAGAACCAAGAAGTGGAGTGAGGGCACCTGTTAGTGAAGGAGTCGTGCGTGTGGGAAATGTAACTGCTCGGGTATGATTTTCGACTGAAAATACAAAATTTCAATGTATTAAATCACCAAATCAGCACACTGCAAGTCCCATGAGAACCAAGAAGTGGAGTGGAGGCACCTCTTAGTGAAGGAGTCGTGCGTGTGGGAAATGTAACTGCTCGGGTATGTTGTTCGACTGAAAATATAAATTTTCAATGTATTAAAGCACCTAATCAGCACACTGCAAGTCCTACGAGAACCAAGAAGTGGAGTGAGGGCACCTGTTAGTGTTTACACTGATAATATAAGTTTTCAATGTATTAAAGCACCAAATCAGCACACTTAAAGTCCTATGATAACCATGAAGGTGATTGCACCTGTTAGTGAAGGAGTCGTGCGTGCAGAGCATGAGAGGACGTGGGGCCAGGAGCTGGTCAGGACACAAGGACAGCTGCAGGTCCACGCACTCGTACACGTACAGGGACACGCTGGGACTGCTCACTGACAGGCGCGACAAGCCCTGCCATGTTAGGCTAATATAGTAATGAGCTCAATACTTGTTAATGCTAATATTTAATGAGCTCAATAATTGTTAATGCTAATATTTAATGAGCTCAATAATTGTTAATGCTAACATTCATTGAGCTCAATAATTGCTAATGCTAATATTTAATGAGCTCAATAATTTTTAATGCCAATATTTAATGAGCTCAATAATTTTTAATGCCAATATTTAATGAGCTCAATAATTGTTAATGCTAATATTTAATGAGCTTAATAATTGTTAATGCTAATATTTAATGAGCTCAATAATCGCTAATGCTAATATTTATTGAGCTCAATAATTGTTAATGCTAATATTTAATGAGCTTAATAATTGTTAATGCTAATATTTAATGAGCTCAATAATTGCTAATGCCAATATTTATTGAGCTCAATAATTGTTAATGCTAATATATAATGAGGTCAATAATTGTTAATGCTAACATTCATTGAGCTCAATAATTGCTAATGCTAATATTTAATGAGCTTAACATCTCTTATCTTCCGTCATACTCGAATAGCATTCATATCCAGCTAAGCTTGAGTGATTGGTAAGTTAGATTTACATGAAATAGAAAATTGCAATATCCTTTCCATTGAATAGCCGTCATGAAATTGGCTTAACTTGCAGTTAAGCACGTATCTGCATTGTAAATGTTTAGGTAGGCAACTGAGAAGCACCCAAATTCAAGTACAAGCGACATCATTTATCATCAAAGAATCATAATCAATAAATAAAATTGGACTATAAAAACGAAGCATTAAGCAATAAATCTTTAAATTCATGAAATAAGAACTATATGCTATTTTCGTCGAGAATAATCAATGTGACTAAACAATAAATGATGAACAACGGATTATCTTAGTGTAGGTTCTAAAACTATGCAGAAATTTATCTTGTACCTGAAAGTGCAATGCTTTCAAAATGATCGAGTCAGACGAAGCAGAACTAAAAGTATTGAGTAAAAAAATCATTCTTGTGAAAAGTAAGTTTCAAGTGGTGGAAGTGAGTAATCCACTCTTATAATAAAAGATCTGTGCTAAAATGTGTCTTATATTAACGACAAGACATTGGTCAATGCAGGTCACCAATGATTGAATGTAGGATATTCCTCACAGTTGCCGGAATCGAGAGATCTAAAGCAGATCAAATACGATTTACATTTCGTTTCCTCTCTTGAAGGATTATATGAACCCTCTCAAGTATATCCATTATTAAGTATAATAATTGCTCTAACATAACTAATTATAAATATTTTGGCAGCAGTCACATTCAGACATCATGTTCAATGAGGGAAATATTTGCCGGACACTTCACCTGCGTGAGTTTGAGTTCGTCATGACTGCCTGAAGTCACCGGCACGTCGGGCTCGTCTTTAGGCGGCATAACGACGCAGTGGAAGACTCGGCCTCCTGTAGTGGCAAGCACCAGCACACTGCCCACGCCGCCCTCCCCCACGCAGCACACGCTGCACCACTCCAGGGCGTAGTTGTCTTCTCGTGGCGGCAGCAGCACTAGAGGACCCGAGACGGTGCGACTGCGCAGCCTGCAACAACACGACACAATAAATACTTACTCTAGAAACTAAAACTCACTCTAGAAACTAAAACTCACTCTAGAAACTTAAACTCACTCTAGAAACTTAAACTCACTCTAGAAACTTAAACTCACTCTAGAAACTTAAACTCACTCTAGAAATTTAAACTCACTTTAGAAACTTAAACTCACTCTAGAAATTTAAACTCACTCTAGAAACTTAAACCCACTACTCCAACATTTGAAGTTAGAAGTAAAAAAATGAAACTCAGTACTCACTGCAGTGAGTGACAGAGCGCGCATTTTCTCGTCGACGAAAACGTGAAGTCACGGACGGACAGACAGACGGACATGGCGAGTACAATAGTGCATTTTTCCATAAATGAGAAAATGCGCTAAAAACTGCCATCATAGTTCATTACAGCCGCCAAGTGAGCTAGCATTGGATTATTAAACGACGAAAGACGGTCGTCTGTCCTGTGAAATTCGACCATGATGGTTCGGGATTCATATGTTGAGTTGAAACATAATTTTTCAACACAACATATGTCATGTCAAGGCCATACGTTAGTAAAATCGAATAAATCTTTCTTCTCCGAGTCTCCAACATTGCCGGATAAGGTAGAACGTCAATCTTTAAAATTTCACGGGGCGGCTGGCCACTGAAACGCCGCTCAGACCACTTTTTCGAACAGAGTAGCAGACACATGCAATAACAGTTCTATGTAACTAAATTGAATCCTGCCTTCAGCGTCACCAGCAGCTCATACGCCCGGGGACCGGAGGCCTTGCGGCCCTCTACCACTAACAGCTGGGTCCCCTCGGGCCCCAAAATCTGGCTAAGTTTTTCCCTGCTTCCCTTGCCTCCACCCCGGCTTAATGTAAGAAGTCCATAATTATCCCCATTGCCAAACCTGGTGAACCCAGAGCCTAGGGATAACTCTGCCGCCCCTAACGCGCCTCTGCTCATCAGACAAGAGAATGGCTTCTACTGCCGCTCCTCGTAGCTTCTCTCGCCCGTTTCAGCATGGCAACGAGTACATAGAGACCATACAAATCGCGGTATGCAACGAGTACATAGAGACCACGTAAAATTGGATGCAAAAAAAAACTAATTTTAAATCAATCTACTAAGTAGCCTTTCACAAGCCGGCAGACATTGGTCATGCTACACTAAGCCTATTAATGAAGAAACAAGATACTTGAATGTATGAATTATTATTATACCATTATTAGGAGACATAAATTAACCACTTTGACTGGGATTCCCAAATTAATTTTTAAAGAAATAGCACTAATGCGTTTGCCTTATATGCCGTGCATCGCAGTCGAGGAAAAGCAACGAGAGATTATGAACTGAGAAATTTCACACAAAAAACTGCGAACTAACTTGTGATGGAGGCTGAGGTACGTGTGATACACGTCCCCGTTACTAACTTGTGATGGAGGCTGAGGTACGTGTGATACACGTCCCCGTTCGCATAGAGCACGTATACCGGCCACAGAAAGTCTGCCGCGTCATCTTTCTTCTCCGAATCTCCAACATCGCCGGACTTCTGCAAGGCAGAACTCAAATGAACATCAACAGCCCTCGATCTCCAACACAAGAGAGGAAGGAAATACCAAGAATACTTATTACTCTAACGCAGGGGTCTCCAGAATAAGAATAGCGGCTAGGTTCCATCCGGCCAGCCGAGGATACCTCGAACTTCAACGTAAGGTGTACAAAAATCGAGCGTGGCCTTTATTACGCATGAACTAAAAACAGTAAATGGGCGTGACCGGCCCGCGAATGATTCAGAAAGATAGCTCTTGGCCCTTGGTGAAACAAGTTTGGAGGCCCCTGCTCTAACGTGATGCTTAGATACACAAGATGTTATCACACTTCAAAGCAGCAATGAGACGTCGACATAAACACTAGCAATCAAGGGTAGCTTTCCTGCAATAAAGTATCCTACTCAATAGTATTTATTAAGCTAGAGCAGGCACACGAACTTGATTATATGGGTTGATATAGACAGAACTAGTTAATCTTTAATATTACATGGAATATATTTAACCTTTCCATCGTACAAACCTCAACACAAAAAGTTTCTGAATTATGTTTTACCCTCCAAAACTCCAAAACAATAATTCTACAGATTTGTTATTTCTATTTGTTAGTTCTACCTAAGCAACACAGCTCATACTGCAATCATTACATTGCGCAGGAAAGCAAGGCGTTATCCATTGAGCATTATCCATTTTTTAGGTATTAAAACTAATGAGTAAACATTTACCGCTAGAATGCATCTAAAACTAGCATCAAACGTTCTCACCAAACTACACGTCGCTAATAATAATAATAACGCGGCATGCGCAATAATCACCTTAATTACATTAACGAATCACATTAATCACGCGGATCGCACATTAATCACCTTGATCACATTAATGAATCACATTAATCACGCGGCATGCACATTAATCACCTTAACGCCGTCAGTAACAACAGGCGCACCAATGGTGAAGTCTACGGCCTCCTCGCCCAGAGCTGAGCTGCCATACTTGGCGGGCGCGGCGTGACTGCTGAAGACGCTGTCGGGACGTGGCACAGACACCGCCAGCGCCTGCTCCGGTACATCCCTGCCCCGCAGACTGTATACTCTGCCGAGAACAAGAGACTTCAAAATGGGGATCCAAAGAAGTTCTGCTCCGGTACATCCCTGCCCCGCAGACTGTATACTCTGCGGAGAACAAGAGACTTCAAAATGCGGATCCAAAGAAGTTCTGCTCCGGTACATCCCTGCCCCGCAGACTGTATACTCTGTGGAGAACAAGAGACTTCAAAATGCGGATCCAAAGAAGTTCTGCTCCGGTACATCCCTGCCCCGCAGACTGTATACTCTGCCGAGAACAACTGAGTCTTTAGAATGCGGGTCCAAAGAAGAAGTTAATATTCTGCAGCACGGTGCTGGTAGTGGGCGCTACGAGAACTTCCTTGACTGGTTTTTTGTCTTAGTCTCATTATAGTAACTATAGTATTTGTAGTACTAGTACCTATAATATTATAATAGTTTTATTATAGTAACCATAGGATATAGTAGTAACTGTAGTATTATAATAGTCTCATTATAGCAACTATAGTATATACTAGTAGTAACTTTAATACTATACAATACGTTGAATAACAGAAAATACAAATGCAAAACATCATTGGAAATGAATAACCTTACAACAAACAAAACCGGCAGAGAAGACTAACCTGAGGTAGTGATCAGACGCTAGCATGACCACGTGGTTGCCGTTAGGGGAGCCAGGGTGCCAGCACGCGGCCACCACATCAATGCGTTGGTGGCACACCAGGAAGCGCTCAGCGATGTATTCTGTTCTGCAGTGCATATAAATTACATAATGAAAACATTATTGTAGGTTATTCTAATTCTGTACAGCACATAATTACTTAGTGAACACATTATTGTAGGTTATTCTAATTCTGTACAGCACATAATTACATAGTGAACACATTATTGTAGGTTATTCTAATACTGTACAGCACATAATTATATAGTGAAGACATTACTGCAGGATATTCTAATTCTGCAGTGCATATAATTATATAATGAAGACATTATTGTAGGTTATTCTAATTCTGTAGTGCACATAAATACACAGTGAAGACATTACTGCAGGACATTCCAATCTACATCTAATAGAATTCATCTACTATTGCAATTACATTCGAACTTGGCCATCTTTCTCATCTTGTGCTTTTGTGCATTTGTGCACTTGCTTGAAAGTTGTGTCTTGGATACAAAATATTAGCATATGTGTTGTTCAATGCAGTCAATATCTTTTATTGTAACAGCGCATTGTCACTGTAGTGCATCCTACGTTCTTCATTTAAGTGCAAAATACAGTCATATTTAATTAATGAGGCATGTAAGAAAATCTTAGTAAACGACCATTTATGCAAATTGTTCAATAATTGAGCAAGGTTATTTGCATTAGTAATTCAATAATGATAGGCACACTCATCACCTGCATCACTGCACACTCATTACCTGCATCACACACTCATCACCTGCATCACTGCACCCTCATCACCTGCATCACTGCACACTCATATGCACCCTCATCACCTGCATCACAGCACACTCATCACCTGCATCACTGCACACTCATCACCTGCATGATGCATCACTGCACCCTCATCATCTGCATCACTGCACACTCATCACCTGCATCACACACTCATCACCTGCATCACTGCACACTCATCACCTGCATCACTGCACCCTCATCACCTGCATCACGGCAAACTCATCACCTGCATCACTGCAAACTCATCACTTGCATCACTGCACACTCATCACCTGCATCACTGCACACTCATCACTTGCATCACTGCACACTCATCACCTGCATCACTGCACACTCATCACCTGCATCACTGCACACACTCATCACCAGCATCACAGCACACTCATCACCATCATCACACCCTCATCACCTGCATCACACCCTCATCACCTGCATCACACCCTCATCACCTGCATGTGATGTTCTCTCGTCCGCCATCAAATGTGTGGTGTTTGCCCCAGCGCTGTGGCAGGTCCACAACCCCCACGCCCCGCCTGCCCACCAGCAGCACACCCGTGCCTTGCTTGTTCACATGGATGCTCTGCACCGACCACAGCGGGGGGCGGGTCAAGCTCAGGGTCTGGCGGGTTGCGGAGAGTAGAATTATTTCATTATATATAATTCTACTGGATCGGAATAATTATATTATATACAGTAATTTTTGCCTCCGAATGTGGAAAATTTTAATGAAAAACTCATGGCAATAGAATTAAATACTTCATTATATTGTTAGTAGTGAAATTGAATGAAAAGTTATAGTGAAATAGGCTGAGAAAGTTTGAATGAGGCTACTTTTACACAGTACCGTAAACTGGGGTAACTTTGACTCCTGGGGTAACTTTGACCACTTTTGGTTTTTTAACAAAAACCCCCAAAACTCAAAAACCATTTGACATAGAAAAATTTTGTCAATGGGCATTAAAGACCTAATAC
>NW_025930793.1:149255-212935 GCF_000764305.2 Hyalella azteca
GCTTAACTAGCATCAAGCTTAACTAGCATCAAGCTTAACTAGCATCAAGCTTAACTAGCATCAAGCTTAACTAGCATCAAGCTTAACTAGCATCAAGCTTAACTAGCATCAAGCTTAACTAGCATCAAGCTTAACTAGCATCAAGCTTAACTAGCATCAAGCTTAACTAGCATCAAGCTTAACTAAACTAATGTTTAATAATGTAATAACTTATAGCTGCATGTCTCTTACCTGCAGAACTGAATCCTGCTGCTGTAAATGTTGTGCATACAAGCAGCAGTCCTCCTGACTCCACACTAAGATATTGTCGTCCACTACAGCTGCCAAACAGCACTGGTTGGGGCCAACACACAAACTTTCTTTCACATTTTCAGAAAGTTTTTTACAAATAGACAAGTTCCTCAAATCACTTGAAACTGACATGATAACAATTCTGGAGAAATGACATGTTACAAGATAATTTATATTAGCACTAATAAAATTTTTACATGCCTTGAAACATGGTATTTTTAAAGCAATCAACAGTGTAACAAAATTGTCAAAAAATTATTTCACATGCATTTTGAATAAATTGTACAAAATATTTACTCTAGAACATTGCACTTTCTATACATTATATGATACTTTTTTGATTAAAAAGAACATGATAATTTGAAAAATTCAAACTTAAAATCTTTCTGAACCATAAGGCGCACAAGGCTTGGACGTCACTCCTCCACTGGGTCCGGTTTGCAGTTGCCGGCTGTGCTATGTTCCATGAGATCCAGCCTGCTCTGTTTCTCTCCCCTTCCACCATTTGACTCCAAGTTGTTTTTTGGGCAGCCTCTCCTCCTTCTTCCTTCAGGTGCCCACCTGAGGGCCACAGCACTGTTGCTTGCTCTGTCCTTCCACAACACATGTTCCACCCAGTTCCACCTCCGTCCGTACAACAACAACAACCTCCATCTCCTCACCAGTCACCACCTCCTTACTGATTTTCTCTACCTCTGTTCTGTTGTATCCTACTATGTGCAACAATCCAATTAAATTAAATTAAAATGAAACATATTTACAATTATCTTCTAACCCAAGTGATTTTATTCTAATAATAATTTCAACAATTTGTTCATCATACTATATATTAAGCTTCACAGCTTTGAACATGCGTATAATCTAATCTTTTCTCTCTTTGTAAAATGCAGTGATAGTGACTAGTGAGTTACAGGAAATCAGGAATACCACATCATTGAACCACTTTCTAGTCCAGGACTGGTCTAGCACTCTAGCTTCAGCAGAGTCAACTAAAATTGAAGCCATTTTGCTAACTGATTGGCCAGTTTTAATGTGTGATTATATGTTTACTCGCCTTTTATATTGTTGATATTAGGTCTTATTTATTAATGTCTGACTCAGAATTTTAGAATAATGAGTGATTGTAGGCCTTATTCACTTTCCATGGTCTTGAAACTGATAATGGAGGTGGACTCCCAAAAGTTTTCTTTTATAAAGATATCATGAATTTATGTGTCATGATGTCATCTTCACTGTATGCCCAGAGCCCAGTTCCTGGGGGAGGGCAGTAAGTTAGTAAGGCCTTTCTGCAAATTCTGCCCCCTGATAGGCTGGTCACTGGTGACAGGTCCACACTTCACAGACTGACAGACACAGGGACAGGGCTCAGCCCTCAGGGCTGTCACCTGTCAGGGCATACTGGTAGTTGGCTAGTTGCCACTTGACCAGTTGAGTGTTGACCTGACAATTCATTCTCTAAAATTCTACCTGATCCACATCCACAATCCACCATGCTTGCCAAATGCCAATTGCCATCTCACCTTCCAATGTAATGTCCAACATTTCTGTCGTCTGATAACTCTGAAGTTCTGAAGTCAAATAAACTATTTTATTTAAAGGTATTGAGTTCAATGAGTTAAATCAATTGACCATAGGGCATACCCATTAGCCATTGACATGCAAAACCTTCAAAATTACTTTTCCTGGAGCTACAAGATTTTTTGCTGGAGCCTGGATGTTGACTGTTCTAGTTCTACCAAGTTAGTAGTACTTACTAGGTACTTAGTAATAGTACCTGCCCAGTGCCCACTCACCCCACTGCCCACCTCACTGACCTCAGCCACCTGAGACCTCCACCTGGTGGCTGGTGCTACTGGACAGCTCAATAATGATGGGGAATGGGGATTAAGGAGTTTCATGAAGGAATGCAGCTGTTGCCACGCAGCCACTCAGTCTGGCTGTCACAGAGTGTCACTCGACTTTGCGGCGTTGACTGTTGACTGTTGAGTGACAGCCGATGATGGTCTCAAGGCACAAAAGCAGGCAAAAGAGAAGGGGCCAAGGGCCGGCGTCCCCGAGACGGCGTGACCCGTCTGAATTAAACATTCACATTGTCATTGACGCACCCTCAGCCTCTCCCTCCGGCAGCCGTTGGCGGCTGAGCCGCATTGCTAGGAGGTTGAGATTAAATGCTTCATCAGTTAATATTCAACTTCTGCTCCTCAGTCACACACGAACAGGTGACTTGCCTATTTATCTTACAGATAAATAAGTATTGTATGAGATTATTCAGCCTAATTGGGATATGTATTTAGCTGCTATCATGGCGGGCACAATTAAGCAAGGATAGCAAGGTAGGTATAACTCAAAGACTTATTCACGTCCGTCTTCAACACTGGCTGTTAACCGATGCACCCTACGATTCTGCGAACTCTCGATATAAACTCGCATTTTTTTAAACTTCGTGGGAACTACTTAAACATTGGATTTCATAAATAACAGGAATCCGGTCGATTCACAATCACATCTTGTAATTATAACGTTAACCATCATGGTTGAACTAGTAGACGGATATACGTAGAAATTACCGGCATTTATGAGGCTGATTTTTAAATTTGCATTGACCAAGAGCTGTTCGTATACTATAGCCGTATAACTCGCAAACGAAAGTAAAATCGAAAAAGTTTTCACGAGTTAAGCATCACCGTTGGTGAGGTTAGGATTGTATATTCGAAGTTTCGAACAGATTTGAACAGTATTTTGAAAGAAATTTTATGCTCACTGTGAATTTCAGCACGTATCGCCATATAACTCACGAATGAAGGCGAAATTCCAAAAATTTTCACGAACTAAACATCTCCGTTAGGTCCTAATGAATACGTGTACCGATTTTCGTCGAGTTACGTTCATTAATTCGGGAGATTTTCCATGCGCACTGAATTTGGAGATTTGCAGCGAGACCGGCCGTAAATTTGTCCGAGACTGATTGAGATATGTATGTTGAGATTGACTGATTGAGATATGTCTTGAGACGTGCTAGGTAGATTCTCGCTGACAGTATTATGAAAGAGACGAACCATCGAACAGTGATGGTTCGAAAATTTCGCAAAAAATGTCTTGAGAACACGCTACAGCAGAGTTCATCTGACACTCAGTCGAAACAAAGTTTTACAAAAGATACCGGGTGCTGAAGTGCACCTAGTACTACCGGTAGGCCTTTTCAGTGATCAAGAAAACAAATGTAGTTGGCATCCCAATTCTGCTACGGTGTTTTGACAATCTTGTATTTAATTAAGTATGGCATTTGCCAGTCTGCCTCAGGACATGAAATTATTTCAATTCTATTCGATGAATTTCATGTCAAAGAACTACGCACGGATCAAGATAGGTCAGACTTGAAAACTTGGATTCTTAATAAAAGAAAGTATGTTGCATGAGAGTTTTACTTCAAATGCCTCTCAGCGACAATTCCACAGGACATTTCTTAACCGCCCATACACAAAACCATTACCTAGGGCCCAATAAGTATGGTTTTACTGCCAATTGACGGTTCCAATGACTTTTAGCGCCAAATTGATTGAAAATATGAATAGCCTGCTTTGTTCTCAGGCATGTTGACCCACGGAAGTAATTATGAAGTAATTATGAAGTTGGACGGCACTGGCCTTAATTAAACACGCACCCCAACCTAGAACAATAGGTGGACCAGGTTCACTTATATCTTGTTAATGCGAATAAAAATTCCAAGGACGAGTTCGGAAGTATGCAGATTCGTTAGAGTAATATTGATAGCCCGTCGCCTAGTTAAGACGTAGCACAATATTCTACCAACTTGCTGAGGTTCTGAACCCGCAACTCAAGGCTCCGGTCTTGCTGTTTGAAGAACCTAGTCATCTCGCAGATCTAAAAAAGTCTTTAGCTAAGATCCCAAACCCAAAGGATTCACAAACTGTCTTAATTTTGCTTGTATTAACTAAAATCACAAATCCACCTTTCTTATGTCTGGCCCACTCAAACAGCGCAATATATAAAAATTAAATTATGCTTTTCAAAAATACATTAGTTTTCTTTCTTTTACATTCTATTTCACTAATGTTTTCCTCGTCCAATCCATCTGTGCAGTATGTGCTGGACCAAGGTAGCTGATATGAAACCATAAGTCCTGAAAATTTATAAGCGTATTTAAAGCAAATTAAAACAGATTTGTTTAATTAATTTTTAAACGATGATATACTTTTAAAGTAGTTTTTTCAGATTGTATTGACAAATACGACATGCAACATGCTGCTACTTCGTTTCTTCAGTGAAATTGTGATTAAATAATTGGTATTTACTTTATGCCATTAATTAGCACTTACAGTGAAGAATTATTGATATTCATGTGGTTTTCATCAAAGCTTCTCCGAAATAAGCCACAATCTCATTTTTGTTGAACACCTCCTACATTTAATGAACGAACTGGTTGTAATAAAATGTGACTGCGTAAAACTACCCCCTAAAAATTATATGAGTAAGGCATATGCAATCGAATTATAATCGAAACTGTTTCCAAAATTTTGAGGAAAAACTTGTATAAACAATGTTTGGAAATTGAGGCAGTGAATTCTTTTACGAGTCAACTCCTCTATAGCGTTTCACTCTGCACTTTCGCTTCATGACGTTTATTTTCGCAGTCATTGCCATTTGCCCAAGTTTCTTTTAGTATTTAGCGTGCCGGGTTGGGGTGTGGATATGTGATTTGACGCGTGTAGTTTCTTGCCAATTTGACGTCGTCGTATGTGAAATTTCTGTTTAAGTAAGTGCAATTGTGTTCCTTTCGGTGCGTACATTTATTCATCAATTACTTGAAGCTAGTTTGTATGTTGACAAAATTGATTTTCAATCGCTTGTGCTTGTAGCAATCGTTACTTGGCGATCGCAAAACTTGATGAAATCAATTAGCCTAACTACGGCAATTCAACTCGGCTCCGAATATTGAACGGTTACATATAAACTAGACAAAAGCTTGTGAGAAATTTGTTTGCCTTTTATCTATGTACTTTATTTTAAAGTTTATCTCATTGTGACTTATTGATGAATGACGATGTATCGAATTCGATTTTCCGATATAACTCTAGTCTAACTAAACTAAGTAGGCTAGCTAGTTAAGTTAACTTCAGTTGTCTCCGGCCAAGCCGGCCTGAGAGGTGAGGCCGTTGAGCACAGCCTGCACACTGAACGGGAAAGTCGGGAATGAACCTTACTTTGGTTGTTCTTGGCATTATTAACCTTTTATTGTTATGATTACTGTTTATTTTGATGTTAATTAGCAATTTAATTTTATTTTATTTATCCAGGAAGGCAGGAACGGGGAACCTGATCTTGTATCAATCATTGATATTTGATGCAATTATTAATACTTATGGTAGATAATACTAGATAGCTATTTAGAATTTTTAATGCATAAATATACTGTAGATGTAGAAGATTGGAAATTTTCTAGTCCTACTTCAGTTCATACCCATTCTTGAATATCAGGGCCATTGGCTAAATTTCCCAAAAAATTTGGATTAAAACTCATTTCACAGGCAAATATGGAAAATTGGAAGTGAAAGTAGATATACAGTTTTTCTTTATTTTCATGAAATAAATTGGCAAGAGGCTAGAAGTTGTGAAAATATGCAAAATTTACCACAAGCATGATTTCTCTCTAATTTGCAAGAATTTACTTGGTACTGGAATGCAAAATTTACCACAAGCATGATTTCTCTCTAATTTGCAAGAATTTACTTGGTACTGGAATCATTTAGCTCCAAAGTAGCCAATTATGAATTTAAGGCAGAATTTTCCTTAAATTGACAGTAGGAACCCCATAATTTTGGAGGTGATTTTATAAAATTACTTTTGAAAAGGGCACTTTTCCTTTTTTTATACAAGAAATAAATAAAAGGCAATAGGAGTAGGTGGAATTGGTCAGATTCACTAGAGTTTTTGTACCAGGCCTATTTACTGTATTTTCTGCCCAATGTTTCTGTTAGGTGAATTAGCATTTTTGTATACCTTTCATCTAGCAGGAGCCAGGAAGCTCAAGGGCTCCAATAATTACAGGAAAGCTAAACATTTCTGCAGTTTCGCAGACATAAAAGAAAATACATTTGGCTGCCTGTCTCTTGACATGAAAGATCTTCATAAACTAGCTTTTTAAGGATCTGTGGTTACATCAAAATAGCTTAGCTATTTTTCTAGAAATAAAAAATAATTGAAAATAATAATAGTCCCTTTTTAGCGCATTTTCTCATATATGGAAAAAATGCTCTTTTGCTTGCCATGTCCGTCTGTCTGTCTGTCCATGATCTCAAGTTTTCGTTGATGAGAAAATGCGCTCTCTGTCACTCACTGCAGTGAGTACTGAGTTATATTTTTTTCTGGATTTGTTTTCTATCAGGTGTCATAAATATTCTGACACTAAGTCTGGAAAAAAATTGGACTTGAATATCAATTAAAAATAAAAAAAATTGGACATAACCCAAGATGGAGAAATCAGTTAAATTTCTAACTTGCTGATCTATTTCAAGATTTTGTTCTATATTTTATTGTTGTTAAAGCTTGATGCTGGTATCTTAGAATTCTTGCTTGTCTTCTTGTGGACCTTAACTGGGATTCCTTAAAATGCAGACCTCAATCACGCAATACCTATGTGTTCACTTCTTAACCATTATGTTTCAAACATAGACATATCTATGTCATGAGCCCAACATTTATCCCAGTCCCAATTTGTATCTCAGAACTTATCATTTTTCTCTCTTCAAAAGTACCTACTCTGTCTATTATGAGTGTCTAAGTCCCCTCTCAGGGCTTTCCCCACACTTCAC
Organism: Hyalella azteca; assembly: GCF_000764305.2. Taxonomy (NCBI): domain Eukaryota; kingdom Metazoa; phylum Arthropoda; class Malacostraca; order Amphipoda; family Hyalellidae; genus Hyalella; species Hyalella azteca. The sequence continues at coordinate 156,377 of NW_025930793.1, forward strand.
CTGGGGGCTTCTACTGTCAATCTTGAAGCTCTATTCTGGATCACTTTTAGTCTCAATCACCAATCACCATCACTATAGGTACTCTAATACACCCAGTCTATACATAATAATTGGAGCTGCAACACTCTTCCACACTTCTCGTCATACTTTGTACTTACTTGCACACGCTTTTGCTGCACTTTGAAGTATACCCAACCACTGATCAACCCTACTTAAATTTGCTGCCTTGAATATAAACAAAAATTTTATTCCTGCTTAAACATCACAGAGTTCATCAAGTACCTGTTTTCTCTTTGGTTAGATTAATTTTTCTTTTAATGAATGTCTTAACGAGTGTTAGCATTGTTTAAGTTGGATGCTTGCTTCATAGACCATTGTGTTGATCCTTGTCTTTCAGTGTTCATATCTTATCTACTGAAACTGATGAATGCTGCTTGAAGTGCTCTGGTATTATTGCAGATTAACTACATCCAAAAAAAAGGGTGTTTTTTTTTTTTAATTATATGTTTTTTGGGGTGTAGATTACGAATCTGAAATCCATTTTTGGCGGTCGGCATCGGAAAACCGATTTTTTTCGCGACTTACTAACATGGGGGTTACATTTTGGGTCGGAAAAAAATCGGTTTTCCGATGCCGACCGCCAAAAATGGATTTCAGATTCGTAATCTACACCCCAAAAAACATATAATTAAAAAAAAACACCCTTTTTTTTGGATGTAGTTAATCTGCAATAATACCAGTGCTCTTTGAGACTTCTGGAAAGCTCATCACTATTTAATAAACATGCATCATTCACCAGAACTAAAGTATTAAGTTACTTTAGATATGGTTAGTAATCTATTCATTATTTTTTTTCATCAAAACACATTCATGTCATCCTCCTCTAGGCATCTCTTAAAATTCACATGCTATAGTTATACAAATAACTTCTTACACTTTGTCAGTGACACAGTTACTACAGCTGCTCTCTTTAAAGAAAACACAATCAGTGCGTTCCACTCCTCACCTGTTCTCTTGTAGATGTCCTGTGCTCACCTTCTGTGCTCACCTGTTCTCTCAGGCATCCTGTGCTCATCATCACACCATCACCTTCACCTTTTCGTTCATAATCCCCATCATAATGACCCATTTTTCTCTTTTAAATACCTTTTGTTTTCCACCATCATGCACACCACAGTTTCTTTCACACCCACATCTTGTTAACAGCACTCATCTTCCCTCCCCTCATTCCCCCCTGTATCCATGTCCATCCTCACCCACCTGTCTCCACCTCTGCTTCCATCACACACACATCCACACCCAGCACTCCACCCTCAAACACATCCCCCCCTCACACCCAACACCCCCACCTCTGCCAGCATCCTTCATATCAATACTCTGGCATTGCTGTCACTACCAGGAGAAAAGCTCTGGCAGTGATACTGATTCATTGGGTAGACATTGGAGCTAGTTTAATATGATATAATACTGCAGTAATTCTGCATCAATATGAAATATGGATATATCCTGAGAATTTTTTCATACTGTTGCCAACTGTGAAGTAATCGCAGATGAAATGCATGTGACTAGAATGCAGTACAGTCTCCTTCAAATTTAAAATGCTTAATAATTCTGATTATTCCTTAATTTCCACTAATAAAAACTTCACTAGAACCTTGGTTAGCAGAGTCCTTGGTCAAAAAAAAAAACCTGTTGGACAAAGTATTTGATGCAAATTTATCTCTGTTAACGAACAATTTTAGTTAGCAATGAACAAATTCTTCATGATCGAGCACATGAAGCCAGGTTAACACCATACTGATGGGCATGTGCCAGGCATTTGCCAGTCCCTCCTTAGTCCAATATTCTTTAATGCATTAAAATAGAAGCATTCACACCACGGGCATGGCAGGTGCCTTGCAAGGCTGGTTTGAATGCTTTTATGGAATGTATTAAATAATATTGAACTGTACTGTGACTGGCATATTCCAGGCACATACCTGGCAGTGTGGTGTGAACCCGGTTTAATCCAGTATGGCAGTATCCAAAACAAAATGACGTTCAATCCTGCAAAAGACTCAGCTTTAATCAGATGTTGTAATCTTTATCTATTCACATCCATCTTATATACATGTAGTGATTTTGTGCTTTATTTGATTAACTAGGTATATACCGTAACTCTGTCATGCCTCCGAAGAAGATTAAGAGTGACACATAGTAGTGTGATAGGCCTTTGGAGCGTAATTTTTTATGTCATATTATCAAAAAGTTTGACCAATAGGCAGATACAACAGACACTGGATAAGTTTTTTGTTTAACCACAAAGCGACAGAGAAGATGAATCCCCAAGGTTACAGTTCCTGGTGTTTTCTTGGAGGGTGATTCTTCCTCCAAGGATCAATAATTCCTCCTTTACCTCCCAACCACTCCATCCAGTTATGCTATCACATCATGGTCAAAATGGTGTTTTCTTTAAAATCATGGTTAAAATAAAAAATCATCATGGTTAAAATGGTGTCTATTTATGTTTACTTGATGTTTTCTCATGTTTACATACTTTCTTTGTTGTTTTATGTTCATTTAGCCCCATTCATAACTGTTCTCATTTAAAATTATACCTACCTACGTAGTCAGTATCTTCCAGATATACCTATGCAAGTCAGGAAGGGCTGGGAACCAATTATTTCTATTTCCAGTTTCTTATTGGGGAAATTATTTTGGTTAGCAAACATTTCAGTCAGCCTTTCTGGAATGGATAATTGTTGTTAAGCAAAGTTCTACTGTATATTTTTTTTTTCATGCATAACATACCATACCAATAATAGGTATCTTCTAAAAGTTTGCCCCCAATAAGAATGTGCACCTAAACTGGTATAATCCAACAAATAACACAATATTATGAATGGTGATTTAGGAAATTGTAATGTTCAAGCAGTTCTAATGTTACTAGAAAGCCTTACTAAATTACTTTGATAAGGTGTCATGTTTCTATTGGAGGCATTGACTTTAATTAAGGCGTCAACTTGTGTGTTAACGACAGTGTTTAATTTGGGAGGGGGTATGTAAATGATGTATGGGTAGGTAGGTAGACAATTACTGCAAAAAAACTGGAAATGGGATGATGTCTCTTGAACTCAGCTGAAATATTGTGAATTAACCTAGTGACTAAGCTTTATTGGTATTGAACATTTAACAATATACTTGAGAATTCCATACTGCAGTGATAAAATGAATTGGATCAACTGCCTCATATTATATATAAAGGTGGTGCTTTAAAAATGCACTGAAATGATAAAATTGTTTTGGAACATTTCATTGCTTTCTGACATTATTGACTAAGGAGAATTGAATGTAAAATATTGAAATAGTACTAATTAAGCAGCCATAGCTGAAAATATCTTCTTTTAAAGCTATGAATTGAGCTGCCAACAAATATCCAGTGCTGCAAAATTTCCATTAGTCAAGTTATATTATTGTCAATGAATGTAGGTGAACAAAAATATGTGATTGTGTAGCTAAAATATTTCAGTGATAAGCAAAATTTTTTCCACATCTGCTTACCTGTTGATTGGATTTCATTATTCATGTTGGTCCCATTCAGTCCCCTTTATGCTTCATTAAGCATAAGAGCATTTAAAGCTGCATGCTTTAAATGCTGCAGAAAAATTAATTAATGTCGCTGAAATTTTTGTTAAAGTTCATCATAATAGGTACGAAGTTGTCATAAATTAAACTTGTCACTAAATTTGTGACGTTTATACATTTAAATAACAATTTTAATATTGCATGGGTATTTTTAACAGGTACCTTATTTGCTACTGTAATCAATATTGCTCCAAGGAGTAAATTACATCAACTTTGATTGCCTTTACTAAATAATATTTTAAAGCGTCAATAATATATTTCCAACCTAAATTTCTTGAAGCTGGTAAGTTTATATTGTATTTATATTAGTTGGAAATCATAGATTGATTTGCTGACGAAATGTTTTCTCTGTTGCAGGATGAAGCCCCACATTTGAGTGAGGGCCTCGCCAATCCCGTAGGCCGAGAGTGTTCAGAAGTGATGGCCGTGTACAGATATACTTATAGCTCACAGTTTCAAAACTTGAAGTTCAATATTTTATCTCTCAAGGCTGAGGTATTAGTGTACTTAATCTCTTTTTAATTCAATCTCGAGGTGTCTAATTTCTAGTTTTGTACATCCCCGTGCCTAAGATTTTTATACGAGTTCTATTCTAGTTTGTTAGTTATTGCAACTTGGTGCAAAGTGCCTGTGTAGGCTAGCTTATTTCCACTGCAGTGATACAAGTGTTAAGTGAATATCAGTGTGTTAATTTAATACTTACGACCACAACATCATCGTTACGACCACAACATCATTTAATCACCACAACAACACACACGATATCATCGTCCAATATCAACGTGTGTGTTGCGGGGCGGGAGGTTGCACGCAACAGCGGCGCCATGGCAGGCATGTGCTCTCTGGTATGCGAGGGACCGATATAGCATTGGTGCCGTTGCTTGCTAACTCCACTACCCTCCTCTCCCTTCATTCCTCTTCCCCTCTGGCACTTCAAGCCTGTCACCGCAGCCATTCTTGTTATTTTCTACCACCGTACCCACTCACGGCAGCAGCGCCGGGTTGAACGTCACCCCAGTCCTATTTGAAGTGCCCTTGTTAGCGAGATTGTCATGGACGAGCCTGGTACCAACGCGACGCATCAGGCGCAAGTCGATGTGGCCGATGACAACAAGACTGGCCAGCGCGAGCTGAGCGTAAAGATGAACGGCACATCGTGTGGTGAAGTGGCTATGCTGGACGATGCCGGCGACGCCCTTTCAGCAGAGATGAGGCTCAAGCGCCTTGAAGAGCTTTTTCTCGGTGGCCCGCTGCTGAACCCTGGTCAGTGCTATAGCTTGGAGACGCTGCTTGATGTCCTTATTGTGCTACACGACGAGTGCCTCAACTCGTCCATGAGGAGGGAGAAGACTGTGTCTGACTTCATCGAGTATGGTGAGTAGCAAACTATTCTGTTCGTCCATTGAAAACGACATGAATTTTGCAACTATTACTAAATTTATACTGCAACTATTATTTATTATTACCGGCCTGGAACAAGTCGTTCCGTTATTTCAGTTCAATTGATATTTTTGTTGTTAATATTTCGTGCCAAGTGATCAGCACTCTCGCAGTTACTAAAGTAAGATGAAATCTCAATTTTATTTGATCGATGCTGTGTAGATAACTCGTCTCGTGATTGCCTCCATTTGGCAGTAACCATGCCATCTTCGTGACGCTACGTGCGTATTTGGGTCACTGAACTCTGAGTAATGTGGTCCGTTCGAATCCAAAGTCATTTATTGTTTTGCGAGTCATCTCATCCTATGTGAAGGACTTTTGAGTGTTTTTTGTAGTTCTATTTGCCAGTTTAGCCGATTGCGTTACAGGTGTACTGATAATAATCATGAACGTTTACGTCTTGGCTGCTCACGCCGGCTCCACGGAGTGAAGCTCAGGCGTCCTGTGCTCAGGCGTCCTGTGCTCAGTCGTCCTGTGTTCAGGCGTCCTGTGTTCAGGCGTCCTGTGTTCAGGCGTCCTGTGTTCAGGCGTCCTGTGTTCAGGCGTCCTGTGTTCAGGCGTCCTGTGTTCAGGCGTCCTGTGCTCAGGCTTCCTGTGCTCAGGCGCCCTGTGTGTTCAGGCGTCCTGTGTTCAGGCGCCCTGTGTGTTCAGGCGTCCTGTGCTCAGACGCCCTGTGCTCAGTGACTGCGGTGCCAGTGTATTTTTATCGCAACATTCGAGTGCCATTCTGCCTATTGAGCTGCATTGCACTCGATCATCATTCTGTGAAGGATGGGTATTTGTTAAATAAAAATTTGATTCACATTTTCTATTCGAACTTCTGGTATGTAAAGTTGTATGTGATATATGCAGCTTGTGACACCAACATTTTCATTTGTGAAATTTTTTATTTTCTTTCTCATTACTCTGACTTCTTTTGTTTTTAGGACTAAACTATGGAATTCGGTTCAGATAGTTTTGAGGGCTACAGCCTCGCTTAGTTGTTGGCATTTTTGCTGGCTATCAAGCGCGCCATTTGTTTATTAGATGTTCAATCTATTTTGGCAATTGAATGAGATTTCGATTTTAGTTGACACAAAACTGATACAGGATCAAAAGAACGGAGGTGATGCCAATTGACTCATTGTTGGTGATACAAATTGATTCATTGTTGGTTATGCCAATTGATTCATTGTTGGTGATGCCAATTGATTCATTGTTGGTGATACCAATTGATTCATTGTTGGTGATACCAATTGATTCATTGATGGTGATACCAATTGATTCATTGTTGTGATGGCCGCGCTTCCGTGGCCTGATGTTCGAGTCAGAACAAAGCTAGTCCAGACTGACTGGCTGCTTGCGATCTGTCGCTGAGAACAAGATGCGTAGTGTGTGCGTGGACACGCAAGGGCTCGAGCGATACCCTTTGTTGGGAAGAAAGTGAAACCAAGACGAGGGGTTCGTGCGATGGGGGCTAGAAAGTTCCTCAAATAAGGGAGGGGAGGCGGATGTGAAGCTCTGGGTGCAGCAGCGCCGCATGCTTGCTGGGACTTCTCGTTCTTGCTGAGTCATCGTGGGTAGTTCTCTATGGTAGTCCCTTGTGGTGTGTAGAGAACTAATTTTCACACATAAAATGAGCACAATGGAATATTATTCCCAAAGGTTGATTTGCCCTCTAGCTTATGCCACCTTTTTAAACATTAATGTATTTTAGGCCGTTTGTGAGGATGTGTGAATATATGTGATTGGTTAAATACGAGTGTCGAGGTTCATTCTCCACCAAACCCAAATTCTAAATGTTGCAGTGTACTTCACTGCTGCTAGGAAAATACTCACATGCTGAATTAATCTGCACGGATTACAGTTCAAGTTTTGATAAAAGAAAGTCAGTATTTAGAAAGCAGAACTAACTGAACTAATTCACGTATTCTTCTTTATACCGCGGATGCTTGTGAGACCAGATCGTTCTCTGATCAAAGGGTTGGCTTGCATTGCCGACATTACGTCTTAGGCGAAGGCAAGACTTCCTACGGCCCGAGCGTTGGCCTCTTACGTTTCACACAGCCTCTTAGGTACCGTGTCACACAGCCTCTTAGGTATCACACAGCCTCGTAGGTATCACACAGCCTCTTGGGTGTCACACAGCCTCGTAGGTATCACACAGCCTCTTAGGTATCACACAGCCTCTTAGGTATCACACAGCCTCTTGGGTGTCACACAGCCTCTTGGGTATCACACAGCCTCTTAGGTATCACACAGCCTCTTAGGTATCACACAGCCTCTTAGGTATCACACAGCCTCTTAGGTATTACACACCCTCTTAGGTATCACACAGCCTCTTAGGTATCACACAGCCTCTTGGGTATTACACAGCCTCGTAGGTATCACACCGCCTCTTAGGTATCACACAGCCTCGTAGGTATCACACAGCCTCGTAGGTATCACACAGCCTCTTGGGTATCACACAGCCTCGTAGGTATCACACAGCCTCTTAGGTATCACACAGCCTCTTAGGTTTCACACAGCCTCTTAGGTATCACACAGCCTCTTAGGTATCACACAGCCTCTTAGGTATCACACAGCCTCTTAGGTATCACACAGCCTCGTAGGTATCACACAGCCTCTTAGGTATCACACAGCCTCGTAGGTATCACACAGCCTCGTAGGTATCACACAGCCTCTTGGGTATCACACCGAGTTGGCGCTGTATCGACCTTCACTCTGTGACCTGTTCATGTCGCCGTCTGGGTTCTTGTAGCGACAACCCCCCGTTTCTCTTTTTTACGGCCAGAAAATCTTATAATCATTAATTTTTCATTAACTTTGCAAGCAACTTGTGTGCGGATTTTCGGATGATTGAGCTCGTTAACCTGTCCATGTTACATTGTATGTTTTTCGCCTTAGTGCAATATTTGCGTCTAATAGAGTCTTGACTCGTATATCATGTTAGTCAGAATACTAGAGCCCTCGTCTGTCATTTCCCTTTGCATCTAAAGAACTTTAGGTGGGCCCAATGTCAGGGTATCGGCCACATCATCGCAGCCGTAAGATTACCTGCTTAATTAAGGCTTCAATATATTTATACGCATTGCGGTTCCATGCGCTCGAGTTTCACGAGAAATGGGATTAGAACGAGCGTCCTATGAATTTGCTATGGGGTGTCTCTATCACTCTATGAAACGATGGGATATTGTCGAACTGAAATACTGCCCTGTCGAAAAAAATAATGTTCTTGCCTTATCAATCTGCTAGTGAACTGCCAGTGGCTTATTAGTGACTGCTGGTGTCAGTGGACTGCTGGTGTCAGTGGAATGCTGCTGGCTTGCACTTTTTTCCGGAGCGATGGCAGTGAACGGCTCCAGCTGCGCTTTACCGCTCTGCTCTGTGCAGTGGTGCTTTGCATAAAACTCTGCCATTTGCTGTAGAGCACCGCTGCTCTGCTCTGTGCTGCAGAGCACCACTGCTCTGCTCTGTGCTGCAGAGCACTACTGCTCTGCTCTGTGCTGCAGAGCACCACTGCTCTGCTCTGTGCTGCAGAGCACCACTGCTCTGCAGAGCACCCACCCGCATCATGCAGAGCACATCATGAAGACAAACATGGCCTCAGCAAAATCTGATGTAGATGTCAAGATTGAACTTGCGACTTGCCCTGGGCTGAGTGCCGTCAACTGGCGCTTCAAGCTTTATAAGAATGCGCGGTCATGATGAACGTTCTCGGTCTGGTTATAATGGCGCTCGGTGGCAAACATCAACTTGCTCTGGTGTTTGTGGTGAGAACTTGAACGGGTTTATGAGGTGAGAAGTTGAGCGGGGTGTGGAGTTAACACGTAAGGTGCTTCTCAGTTGTTATGGTGCGTCGTTAGCGGGGAATTCTCCGCTACATTATCGTGTTCAGCCGTGCCGAACATACCTTGCAACAACCATGTATGCATCATCTATTGAGTTACAAGAAATTGTTGTGTATGTCGCGTTAGTAGTGTGTTTCCTTATTAATTTTAATCTGAGCATTGGCCATCTATAATATTTTTATAAGAATGCACACAAGTTCCTTGAGTTCCTACAGTTTTCCATCAACTTATAACTATTATTTTGTACTTTTTTGCTGTTCATTTACGTTGCTGCATGAGGCATTTCCATTGAGTTTCCCTGTATAGAGCATAAGGAGCTTATTGAGAACTGTTTGTTGTATTACCTCCAAGAAAATGCATGCGTGCGCAATAAAATAGGTGTTATTGCGCATGATATTTCTAATCCTTATTGATAGATAATATTGTCTAGTTATTAATTAATTTAATTGTACGTAATGAGATACAATTAATTCCTTTCGACGATCATATTGTCTAGTTATTAATAATTGCCATCATGTACTTACGAGTGTCTCGGTGCTTGAGTTCAAACACAGAGTTGAGATACAGACTTGATATTTAGCCAACCATGAGGTCGATGAAGAGACACCTTCATAGCCTTAGTAACTCACGAAAAAGAAGCACATTTCGTTGCTTTACTTCGTTCGATCGGCTGAAAAATTTGGTTAAGTTACAATAAGGTGATTTCCTCTTTTTTTCCTTCTGGAAAAAACAATACATATCTCACTGAAAAAGGCTACCAAAAACATATATTCTGCTTGTAATTATTTTATTGTGAAAAGCGATTGGATCCATTCACTAATGCGTTATCTGTAATTGATATTACCATTAAATGTGACGCTTTTTGATTGAAGTTTGATTTGCAGAATTTATGGTTATATTTGTTATTATGGCGGTGCTTCCAAGTTCTTAACATATTTTACACAATATTTAGCTTCTTGTCATGTTTCGAGAGTTTGACCTTGCGGGTGGTCACCGTGAGTCGGGGGGCAAATGTACCTCTGTGCCGAGATTCCTGGAATTAAATGTTGATAGGAAGGCGCGCGCTGCATAATAGGAACAAGTTGCCCTATAGTTGATGCTACATTATTTTCTTTGAAATCGTACGCAATTGTTGTCAAATAAGAGTTGCCCAAAGACCTGGGGCCATACTTTCAAAACTCGCTAAGTGAACGTAGTTACTTACGCTCTATTTTCTTGTCTATGATTGGTGGATTTTGCTTCAAAGGCCGTCAATGATTGGCTGATGAACTTACGATCTCTTAAACTTAAACTTACTGATGAACTTAATCTCTTAAACTTAAACTTGATGAACTTACGATCTTTTTTATGAAAGTATGGCCCCACTGGTCGGCTGCAAACAACGCGGAAAGGAGAACACGATCATGTGAACCGAACGATGTGTACTCATGTACACATTGTTATGTACGCTCCTTATTGAGTTGTGGATGTGACGATCCGATATGACTGATATTTCTCACATAATCTAACGTTAGTTTGAAGTTACTGAAACACGCTTCATAATGTAAAACATTAGTCACAGTTTCAGCTTTTACAATTTTCGTGTTTAACTCCGGCCATCAGAAGAATTAAATTTATCTTCTCGCAAAATGCTTACTCACTTTCATATAGACTTCTGTACTAAGAGTTAGCTAAGCAACTAATTTTAAAGACGTTCATATCATTCATGTTGATGAGTTTCATCAGAATAACACATTAGTTCTGGAAACAATTTATCTCCCCTTATTACTCGCTGTTATCATTTATGTTGATGAGTTTCATCAGATTAACACATTAGTTATGGAAACAATTAATCTCCCCTTAATTATTACTCGCTGTTATCATTCATGTTGATGAGTTTCATCACATTAACACATTAGTTCTGGAAACAATTTATCTCCCCTTATTACTCGCTGTTATCATTTATGTTGATGAGTTTCATCACATTAACACATTAGTTCTGGAAACAATTTATCTCCCCTTATTACTCGCTGTTATCCGATGTATGTGGATGAGGATGGGATGTTGATGAGGATGTTGACGAGTTTCATCAGATTAACACATTAGTTCTGGAAACAATTCATCTCCCCTAAGTCCCCTTATTACTCGCTGTCAACAATAGGTCTTCCAGTAGTTCGTCTACGGCCGCTGAGTGCGCGCGTCAAGGGCGTGGCCGCGACCGTCTGTCTTCACCCCTCGCTCACTGGCATCAATAAAACAATGAATATAACAGCGCCTGCTTTTTAGCGCATTTTCTCATTTATGAAAAAAATGCACTATTGTGCTCGCCATGTCCATCTGTCCGTCCGTCTGTCTGTCCGTCCGGGACTTCATGTTTTCGTCGACGAGAAAATGCGCTCTCAGTCACTCACTGCAGTGAGTAGGTACTGAGTTATATTTTTAGCGCATTTTCTAATTTATGAAAAAAATGCACTATTGTGCTCGCCATGTCCATCTGTCCGTCCGTCTGTCTGTCCGTCTGTCTGTGCGTCCGTGACTTCAAGTTTTCGTCGACGAGAAAATGCGCTCTCTGTCACTCACTGCAGTGAGTAGATACCGGTACTGAGTTATATTTTTTAGTTAGTTTAATGTCTGGGCGTCTTAGCTGACATGACAAGACAGAACAAATATTGCATGCAGTTCTTACTTAGCCTTGAACGGGATCCGTGACATGGGTCCAAGATTACAAATACTTTTTATTGCTTATCGAGGCAAGAGAGGTAAAGTCTAAAGTTAGTCAGCGTTCTTAAGTATATTCATGTCGTAACCTTAGTCGTAAATCAGCGCTGAATTATGTTTAGTGAATTGCTGAACGAAACTTGAATTTCGTTTTTTGCCTGCCAATCATCTGCTGCATGGAGAAAGTCCTCTCCTCCTCCTTAGTATCCTTAGGAATGATGTCCTCTCCTCCTCCTCCTTAGTATATTATGCTCCTACGACATGTCAATTCGAGGAAAACTATTCGTTATTTGAAACTGCATGCTATACATACGTATACATAGCATGCATTCTATGCATACGTATACATACTATACATACGTATACATGCTATGCATACGTATACATGCTATGCATACGTATCATAACACCGCTACATATTACGACTTGCATTACATAATACTACGGCGTGGTCTAAAAAATTTCGTGCGATTTGACACGTCCGACAAGCGAGCCAACACGAGCCTATCGTCTCAACACTCGCCCACCAGCCGTCATGGCCTGCGTGACGCCAAACCCCGCGTGATAAGGGGACGAAGGCAGGGGACGTCTTGCTGGGACATGCAGGGGACGAAGGCCCCGGGGACGTCTTGCTGGGACAGGCAGGAGACGAGGGCCCCGGGGACCTCTTGCTGGGACAGGCAGGGGACGAACGTCTTGCTGGGACAGGCAGGGGACGAGGGCCCCGGGGACCTCTTGCTGGGACAGGCAGGGGACAAAGGCCCCGGGGACGTCTTGATGGGACAGGCAGGGGACGAGGGCCCCGGGGACGTCTTGCTGGGACGGGCAGGGGACGATGGTCCCGGGGACCTCTTGCTGGGACAGGCAGGGGACGAAGGCCCCGGGGACGTCTTGCTGGGACAGGCAGGGGACGAAGGTAGGGGACGTCTTGCTGGGACATGCAGGGGACGAAGGCCCCGGGGACGTCTTGCTGGGACATGCAGGGGACGAAGGCCCCGGGGACGTCTTGCTGGGACATGCAGGGGACGAGGGCCCCGGGGACGTCTTGCTGGGACAGGCAGGGGACGAAGGCCCACCCGGGGACGTCTTGCTGGGACAGGCAGGGGACGAGGGCCCCGGGGACGTCGTGCTGGGACAGACAGGGGACGAAGGACCCGGGGACGTCTTGCTGGGACAGGCAGGGGACGAGGGCCCCGGCGACGTCTTGCTGGGACAGGCAGGGGACGAGGGCCCAGGGGACGTCTTGCTGGGACGGGCAGGGGACGAGGGCCCCGGGGACGTCCTGCTGGGACGGGCCATTAACCGCCGCTGTTATTGCCTTATGCCGCACTGCTCCCCTTCTAAAGGTGACATGATTGTGCTGCATTTCCAGGCGAACTATTGCCTTTATGAAGCTTGTTGGCGCTTGTGGTGTTGGCTATTGCGGAGCAACCCCGAATAATTGGTCACCTTTGAGCTTTTGGTGATTGACATTTTCGTATCTGTGGCTCATCATTCTTTATTGGAAGCGAGACGAACCTGAATGTTAAGTCTTTATTAGCGATAAAAATTAAAACAATTTTATTATCTCTTTAGAAATCCGCAACTGACTCTAGACCGCAATGTAACGCGTCAAATCAATTTAAAAGCAAAGAAAATACCCTGAAAATTCACAATTCCTTAAAAAGGAAAACGTTTCGGATACCAGCTCCATTCTCCGAAACGTTTTCATTTTTAAGAAATGGTGAATTTTCTGGCTATTTTCCTTGCTTTTAAATTTTTGATAAACTTGCGATTTGAGCAGTCGAGTGATTTTAATACTTATAACCCGTCAAATGTGATACGTTATGCGAAAAAGGCCTAACAGCATAATTATTCTGTCTGCCATACCCAGCCAAGTCTGCCCAGTGACGTACATGGTTTAACTATATAAGGTTGACCCACGAGAAGTTCCGTCTTTCAGTTCAGGCTTTCTTCTTACGTCACGTAAATCGAGAAACGTAAACAAACCCGTCATTCCCATGACGGATTGGTCGACTGGTTTGATCGTATTTCCGTGATTGGTTAATGCCCGTGACGTCACTGAGATCAGTGACGTCACGGGCGAAAAACGAGCTACATCCGCAAAAATGGGCTTCTGATGGGTCAACCTTATACTAGTTCAACCATGGTAACGTAACCGCCGCCTAGTGTTAGCAGCCAAATGTCGCCTAATCCGCTCCACTGCCCTTTGATAATCAATCAAGGGACCAACTTTTTAATCCCTAATGTGCGCGTTTAGAATGGCCGTCTATGTATTATGCTTTTAAATGCATAGCATAGGTCGTATGTCACGCCGTCTCGCTTAGTCTTGTATCGTAATGGAGTATCTCGGATCTTTATTTTATACCTCATTTTATATCCATCTGTCTTAAGGCCTTTTATACCAACCGGGAACCGGGATACAATTTTTAAATTTCAGGATATAATATTTGCCCCCATTTATAACTATAATACGAAACATTTTTCTCTTCTTCGTCTCGGTATTTTTTCTGGTACATGTCTTGTCTTGTCCAATATTGTTGTCATTCATTTTGGAAAAACTATTTTGAGACGAAAAAAACAACAAATATATGCAAATATAGGCACATTTTAGCGAAGTAATACGATTTTCTTTACGCCTGCATTTGGCTATGTAAATTGAAAAAAAAACGCGCACTTCTTTCAGGCTATTTTATGCAACAATTTTCGTGTTCGCCGTTTAATTTCGAAATCACTCCAGCCAGCCAGGCTACCGTCCTAGCCATTCACTGAAGTATTGGACGAGCCCACGTGTCCTGCTGTCTTACAGTCCTAAATTGATTTAGGTTCATTGATTGGCTGCAGTGATCGAACGACAGACATGCGAACAATCATTGCGAGGTGTGGGCGTGCGACCGATGGCGGCAGCTCCCGATAGAAATTCGCAATTTGTTGAAATTTTTGGCTCAATTTGTCTATTGTCGTTAAATCGCTCCAAATATTGATTGAGCGATTTATGATTTATGATGTCATGTGTGTCCTCATGATATTCTATTTGTTCTCAGAGACAACAGCAACACTCTCATCTCGTGTGATTTTCTTCTGGCCTTTTTCCGTATAGAGGCACTGTCTAGATACGCAACATTTTCATTGGAACATATGGGCTGTTGGAACCATGCACTCCTAACGCGACGAACAAAATTTAAAATTACTTTGCTTATATCCTACTTTTTTCTAATTTTTTAATTTTATCGTTCAAACAATTTGTTGTATAATTGTCCTATGTGAGGTCCACGCGGCAATGTAGGCGGCGTACCTCAACATAATTACTAATTATTTCTACGCTTGGGGCAAGCTGCGCGGTTGTCGACATTTTTGGCTTCATTTGTACATTGTCGTTAAATCGCTCTAAAGATTGATTGAGCGATTTACGATGTCATTTATAGTACGGTACTTTGTAAATGAATTCCAGCCCCTTCTGACACATTCCAATTTTTGTTCCATTATACGAAGTGTAATTTTGCTGGGAAAGAAAGAAGGTATTGATAGTTGACCTCTCAGGCCTCAGGTATAGGCAATTTCTTGAACTGTCTATCATCACTTGGATCTATTATTCATGATGGAAATTAATTCTGCGCTTGCCCAGTAATTTTGGCGATGAGAAGACTTGACGCACTCGATGAGCTGTGCCTACATGATGCAATCATTCAATGACCAGCGTCTAAGCTCATTAATCTTTTACTTACTAGTATAAGAAAATACATTTTTATGTAAAGCACAACTGTCTTCACCCTAAGTTTCTTAGAATTATAACACAAGCACGTTACATCATGACGAGATATGTGTGAATGGTACGTAGGCTGAAACGCCCTTGGAATGTTATGTCGAATTATTGTCGTATGAATAATTATCCCATGTATGAATGAATAATTATCCTCATGTATGAATGAATAATTATCCCATGTATGAATGAATAATTATCCTCATGTATGAATGAATAATTATCCTCATGTATGAATGAATAATTATCCTATGTATGAATGAATAATTATCCTCATGTATGAATGAATAATTATCCTCATGTATGAATGAATAATTNATAAGCTGCTGCTTCATAAGCTGCTGCTTCACTAACTGCTGCTTCATAAGCTGCTGCTTCACTAGCTGCTGCTTCATTGTAAGTGTTTCATAAGCTGCTGCTTCATTGTAAGTGTTTCACTGGCTGCTGCTTCATAAGCTGCTGCTTCATTGTAAGTGTTTCACTGGCTGCTGCTTCATAAGCTGCTGCTTCATTGTGAGTGTTTCATCTTCATAACGTATAATTACGGCTTTTTCTACGTCCCAACTCTTCATTTATTATCACTCACCCTGTGAATACATTCAATGATGTGGACTGCGCTTCTTTGTAGCAGCGTCTTGCGTAGCACCGTTCACTAGCTGCTGTTTAAACGTCCAACTTGAACACTTTTAGTGTAATGTTGAATTTAATGACGCTGCAGAAGACATCGCTCATTGCCTCGTACGTGGCATGCTACCAGTTATTTTATCAAAAGGCTTCTCGGTAGAATTCCCATACCGTATTTGTACTGTAATTTTTAAATGCCATCTACATTACCGTATTTATACTGCAACTTTTAAAATACCATCCACATAATCGTCAAAATCCTTCTGGCATCTCTATGACGACGTGGCTCAAACAATTAATAGCCGCCGGTTTTGGTGACATCATTGTGGTTTATGCCAGTTTCTGGTCAGAATCGGCGAGGAGGCCGGGCGGTTAAGCACAGCAGAATTGTAGTTGTGAGTTGCGAGTTCGAGATCCGCAAAATGCTGTGAATGTTCTGCGATGTTAAAAATCGGCGACAGGCCTACGGCTGTCTCTTATACACATCTAGATGTGTATAAGAGACAGCNTATTCCTGCCTGCTGCTCCCCTTATTCCTGCCTGCTGCTCCCCTTATTCCTGCCTGCTGATCTTATTCCTGCCTGCTGCTCCCCTTATTCCTGCCTGCTGCTCCCCTTATTCCTGCCTGCTGCTCCCCTTATTCCTGCCTGCTGATCTTATTCCTGCCTGCTGCTCCCCTTATTCCTGCCTGCTGCTCCCCTTATTCCTGCCTGCTGCTCCCCTTATTCCTGCCTGCTGATCTTATTCCTGCCTGCTGCTCCCCTTATTCCTGCCTGCTGCTCCCCTTATTCCTGCCTGCTGCTCCCCTTATTCCTGCCTGCTGATCTTATTCCTGCATTCCTCTGCCTGCTCGTTTTATTTCTGCCTTGCTATGCCTGCTCGTTTTATTTCTGTCATGCTATGCCTGCTCGTTTTATTTCTGTCATGCTATGCCTGCTCGTTTTATTTCTGTCATGCTATGCCTGCTCGTTTTATTTCTGTCATGCTACGCCTGCTCGTTTTATTTCTGTCTTGCTATGCCTGCTGTCTTCGTAATGTCTCCTTTTCACGGCCTTCTGCTCTTCCTGTTTCTGCCTTCTCCTGCTCGTTGTTCTTATTCATGTATTTCTCACCAGCTGCTTCCTTATTCTACTTTCACTTGCCTGCTGACCTCTTCATTTCTGTTTTTCTCTTGCCACTCCCAGTATTCCATAATTTGCTTACCTGCTGCTCCCCTCTACATTGCTGTGTCTACATTCCCCTTGTCTGCTGTTCCCCTCATTCCTGTTTCCCCTCATTCCTGTTTCCCCTTGTCTGCTGTTCCCCTCATTCCTGTTTCCCCTTGTCTGCTGTCCTCCTTATTCCTGTTTCCCCTCATTTCTGCTGTTTCCCCTCATTCCTGTTTCCCCTCGCTTCCGTCACCTGCTGTTCTGCCGGTAATGAAGTCCCTCACGCGACGAATCTTTCACTTATCGCCCTCCTGCACCTCCTGTTCTTGGAGCTCATTTCTTGTACAAACCATTCTTACATCACTACAATTTGTTTTTAAATTCGCACGTCGCGCTTCGATGTACTTGTATTAGTTTTTGTTACTTGTATTAGTTTAGTTTCTACAACAATTAAGCATTCATAGCTCTCTGCTTGTCATATGTTGTGTGATGTTGAATTATTTTCTTCATCATTTATATGACTTGAACTGTATACACTGTGGTAGGGAATGTGCTTCTAAAATTATTTATTTCATGAAGAAACTCCATTCAAATGAATTGTGCGTTTAGTGCCCGGCAATTTTTTCCCGAAAAGACATACCGAGATCAGCATGAGCACCACGAGAAGCGGTGAGAGGTCAGAGGGTGCGTGGTGTCGACGGGTTTGATCACGCACTGACTTGTAGCGTCGTGTGCCTTTGTTACGCCAGCCACTTCAATGACATTAGTTGCGCAGTACAAAAATGCAATTGTTGGATCGTCAAGCTGAGCAGCAGCAGTAGGCGATGCTGCTGATGAATTTCATGAGACACTTCAAAGCCAACAACAGCAGCAGCAGCAGCAGCAGTAGCAGCAGCAGACCACCTCGCTGACCCGCCCTTTAACAGGTCTGGCATTCAGGACGGAACAACGAATGCGAGTTCGCTACTTTGTTCATACCTTGATGTTGCCAGTCGTAATGTTAACGGAGTATAATTTTTCTGTGTTGCTTATAAGCTGAAGATGCGTTGGAATATCAGCACGTGGCTCGCAAGAGCGAATATTGTGAGGTGTTGCCAATGACCGTGACATATGCACTGCAAATATGAGTTTGTGCCATGTTTGACGTGTGCTGATCATGCCATGTTTACATACACCGAACGCATGCTATAATTGAATGCATAAGACTGAACGTTATCAAATGAAAACATTTTATATCCCGGTTCAGCTATACGTATATGGTATCGAAGGAGACATTATTCTGAATGTCTGGTCGGGAAAACTTATGTTGGGCGCAGGTACCTAAATGAGTCTGTTATTAATTCATTATTTCCATCTAGATTGGATCCAGGTTTGTGCAATCACCATCTGCTGGAATGGTCGTGCGATAACTCGTTCCTTGTGTAACTCCATTCTGCTTGTGTCACGACTGCCGCCCGCCTTGCCGGGTCTCAGCTACCGCATCGAGCATGGCTCGGCAGGGCGATTAGTATGAGCTGGTCCAAGCAAAGCAAGAGCCACCCCNGCGGCGCTCCCTCACGCAGGCAACACGCGGCGCTCCCTCACGCTGGCAACACGCGGCGCTCCCTCACGCCGGCAACACGCGGCGCTCCCTCACGCTGGCAACACGCTACCGGCTGACTCATGCTGCTCTCAGCTGGCCACGAAATACCACCTGCCACACTTTCTCCTTGTCTACCTTTAACTGCGGATGATAAAGGCTAGAGTGATGAAAAACGGTTGCAACGTGGTGATCACACGCTACTATTAGCTCTGGTGATCAGACCTGTATTTGCTGCTGGTGCTGGCTTCCAGGCCGTCATTTGCTGTTGTTGGTTGTCACACACGCCAATACTTCAGATCTGTTGATGCTGGTGATCAGATCTGTGGTTGCTGGTGATGGTGTTAACATCAATTCCTTGAGTACAGGGTGCGGCGCGGGAACTTACTTATTTGAATTGCGCGCCACGTGGCGGCCATTAGTCCTAGGAAGGTGGCGCCATGCGCAATATGGTGCGCGGGCTATGAAGTTTTTCGTCCACTCAGTTCAGTTGCGACCATGCAGTGGTCAGCATGGAGGTCACCTACAAGATGTAATATTCAAGAATTAAACTTGTAAGTAAACCCAACGAAACTTTAAATGTAGCTCTTTGTAAAAAAGAAAGAATTAAAACGCTATCTTTAATACTTTTTACTTTGTGATTTTTTTAAAAGAGTAAGTTCCCACGCCGCACCCTGTATTAAGAGCGAAACACCAACGTAATTCAATGATTTTGTTCATGTGCCGCGTCGCTTTCAAGCCTCCCAACAATGGATTAAAGTACCTATATTGAAGGAATTTCGAATATTTATAACCATAATTTTACCATTTGAAGTACAAAAAATAAGAACAAGATTAGTGCCGAGTTTAAAAGTGGCCTCGCTCTTACGCTCAGGCAACCTTTAAAAAAATGTAAATTCATTCCCCATAGCTATGAATGATAATAAATGGACGTAGAGTATTACAGAAGGATCATGCAATTTTGTTATTTTGTCGTGGTTCAAAGCATGCCGGTTCACTAGATGGCTGGAGACGCGAGCTGTGAGAGTAGACACCCTCATGGAGGCGGCCGGATGCTGCCTCATTGCTGACCCCACTGCCCGCACCCTGCATTGTTGCTGTCCAAAGAAACTTTCCCAAGGCTCTTACCATACACACTGCTTCTCCGACGAACTTTTCAAGAATACTCAAATCGCCTCCACTGCCCGCACCCTGCATTGTTGCTAACCAAAGAAACTTTCCTAAGGCCAACTCTTGCCATACACACTGCTTCGCCGACGAACTTTTCAAGAATACTAACTCATAATACTAACTCTCTAAATAAATAGTAGAGAATAGTAGAGAATACTAACTAAATAGTAGAGAAGAATAGTAAATAGTAGAGAAGAATAGTAGTGAAGAATACTAACTAAATAGTAGAGAATACTAACTCTCTACTATTTCCTTTACTCATATTCGTAAAGGAAATATCCGTTGGCTTTTACGGGCAGACGACAACATGAATAAAATAGTAGAAGTAGTGAGAAAGCAGGATGAGTTCTGTGAACGACTTACAAAAGTTGAGAATATTGGAACAAGCGTTTAATCTGATAGGTTTTACCACCGTTCAGAGTTTTCAAAAAAGTTGTGTCTATTTAAATGTCTCATAAAGGTATTGTTTTAGATGAAGATTAAGCATTAACTGCATAGCATGTTTGCCTAAAACGTAAACGTTTCATATGTTTAAAAACTGCTCCAAACACAGCAGGGATCGTATTGATTTTATTATTGTTAGATGTCTAAACCATTCAAATTAATGATACTTGAAGGTCAACTCGGAACTTTTCTAAATTAGGGTCGAGAAATTGTTATAATAAATTGACATGTAAATCATGCCAGCCATGCATTTCACTGTGAATTGTAATTTAGCTAACATTCCTTTACAATTAAACGAATTTGTTTTCGTGATCACTGTGAATTGTAATTTTGCTAAAATTCCTTTACAATTAAACGAATTTGTTTTCGTGATCACTGTGAATTGTAATTTGGCTAACAATCCTTTACAATTAAACAAATTTGTTTTCGTGATCACTATGAATTGTAATTTAGCTGAAATTCCTCTACGGTTAAACAAATTTGTTTTCGTGATCACTGTGAATTGTAATTTAGCTAAAATTCCTCTACAATTGCATGAACTTCTTTTCGTGATAACTATGAATTTTAATTTAGCTGATATTCCTCCACGTTTAAACGAATTTCTTTTCGTGATAACTTAATAATTAATTATTAATTTAATTTTAGCTAATAATAAATTGTAATTTAGCTAAAATTCCTCTACGTTGAACTAAATTATTTTCGTGGGCGACAAAGTGGCGAGCTTTAGAACATCCTAAAAACTCTCAGCCTCAACGACGGCCGCTCTTCTCCAAGACACATCTTCTCTTGTTGACCTGGGCCTATACTTTCAAAAAAAGTTAAAAGATCGTAAGTTCATCAGCCAATCATTGACGGCCTTTCAAGCCAATTCCACCAATCATAGACAAGAAAATAGAGCATAAGTACTTATGTTAACTTAGCGAGTTTTGAAAGTATGGCCCCTGGAGTTTGTCTCGCGGCCTGGTGAAGCATTTATTTCAAGCGTATTGTGACTCACTGCTCCTCTGTTATTGATATACTTCCTCTGCTCGCGGCTTCCTCTCCTGCCTCGAATGCAACAATGCGGGTCGTGTACGTGTGTGCGGGTGATGGTAATTAACTTTATTCTTGTGTGTGTGAGACGGCGTATACATGCAACTCTAGCACCCGCACCAGATGCCGACTATTGCATCACTATTGGAAGTAGCACCTGCGGATCTGAGCGTTGTAATGATGAAAAATATACTCTTAATTATATCAATAATCTAATCAAGAAACAAAATGTGGTAGCATGTAGATTTAGCCTTCAAAATCTTAATGAATATAGTATCGCGCACAGCATATCATGGCATGGTCGAATATCTCGACTAAAACTTATATACCATTGCTTTTCCCTATATAATTCAACACTGATAGCGGCAGGAGAGATTTGCACAATATCAGCTCCGAATAATTCTGAAAATTATTCATGAATGCATCCCATCCATGCAGTTGTAGTAGTAGAAATCGGTTCGTCGACTCTGTTAAAAATGTAAGTTCTAAAAGTTTTGTTTATAACCTCCTTGTGAATCCCTTTTTAAATTTAAATAGTAACCGGCCAGTTGTGTGTAAAACAGCGCTCCGCCATGGCTAAAATAGAGAAAAACTCCAATCGATGTTATGAGCTTGGTGTGGCTGAAACTACTTTATAATGTCGATCTTGTTGTCCTTGTACGTCAGAAAATTCTTTTATGCCAATCAAATATTTGTGGAATAAATCGGGCAAATTAATTTTAAGAATTTGAACATAGACGGCTATCTGAACACACACAGGGGATGATCTTCTTTTAATTCTTGTAGTATCACGAAATATTATTTCCTACATTCAATTCATCGCACCCTGAAGATAAGTCAACACGGCTGTACCAATATAGAATGTTGCGGCCATCCTTCAGTTGCAGGACGTTTATCCTGATTCCTGACGCCCGTTGTGAAAGTGAAATTGAGTTCTATTCGAACGCGATATTACTCTAGTTTTATCCAGTAACATGGCTGATTGTTGTTACTCTACGAAGATGATTTGTGCTGAGTTCTATTAGTACTACGCGATATTACTCTTGATATTTTATCCAGTAACATGACTGATTGTTGTTACTCTACGAAGATGACTTGTGCAGAACTTGGTTGTTTTTATTGGAGTGAAATTGAGTTCTATTAGTACGCGATATTACTCTAGAGATATTACTCTAGTTTTATCCAGTAACATGGCTGATTGTTGTTACTCTACGAAGATGACTTGTGCAGAACTTAGTTGTTTTTATTGGAGTGAAATGGAGTTCTATTAGAACGCGATATTACCCTTGATATTTTATCCAGTAACATGGCTGATTGTTGTTACTCTACGAAGATGACTTGTGCAGAACTTAGGTGTTTTTATTGGAGTGAAATTGAGTTCTATTAGAACGCGATATTACTCTAGTTTTGTCCAGTAACATGGCTGATTGTTGTTACTCTACGAAGATGACTTGTGCAGAACTTAGTTGTTTTTATTGGAGTGAAATTGAGTTCTATTAGTACGCGATATTACTCTAGTTTTGTCCAGTAACATGGCTGATTGTTGTTACTCTACGAAGATGACTTGTGCAGAACTTAGTTGTTTTTATTGGAGTGAAATTGAGTTCTATTAGTACGCGATATTACTCTAGTTTTATCCAGTAACTTGGCTGATTGTTGTTACTCTACGAAGATGACTTATGCAGAACTTAGTTGTTTTTATTGGCCAGTATGGAGGCCAGCTTGCTGAGAGCGCCTGTCACAGCCGATAGTGCCGTGAGTGGCACTCGCCATGTATGGTTGTTGCTATCGTGGCTACACCCTCATGCCATTCATCTCTACGCAGCCTATAAAATAGTGAGCGCGCCACAATGTCTTGTGAACGATGTGCATCATCGACCCCCATGCTTATACGGGCACTGGTAATGGGCAGCCGGACCTGTGGGCAGCTCTACCGCAACCAGATGGGCGCTACTACTGCCTCTGTGGCACTTTATACATTCTCTTTAATTATCAATTAACTTTTTGTCAATATATAATCAATAACTTTTCTTTTGTAACTTAATCTAGTAACTTTTTTATCAATTAACTTTTTGTTTGCCCGTCGTTGGTGTAAAACTGAACGCTGTGCAGATGATGACGTCATGAAGGAAATCACTTTAATTTTATTGCGCCTGTAAATCGACTTCATTTTTATTCCTTGTGCATTGACTCTAGGAGGAAGCTCTGATTTGTTATGTTTATAATGGAGTGTGAAGATTTATGATTAAAATTAAAGAACGATTTCTAATAAATTTTCTTGAACTTTAAATTTTTTCTTGAACTTTGTCGTTCAAGAAAATCTTTTCAATCTTGGTCGAACTATATCAGTACAGGCTTTCTTGTGAATCTTGTAAGATTCTGAATGACTTTGATTTATCTGGATTGTGCAGACATCAGCTGAACTCCCACTGCCTGTCACAACACTTATTCTTTGTGCATTTCATCCTTCCTTTAACAAGTTAGCTATGATTTACTTGGCTAGGAAAGTGTATGTAGAAAATACATCGTGAACTCCAAAATAAAACACAGATTATGGTTCCGTAACATGAGGTTAATATGCAGAACATAGCTTTGTGCGAGGATGCTGTGGGAACGATCTTTGCTGACAGCGCTCGAGGCACGAAAAAGCCCATCTTAATTTAGCACACATTGAACTTTTTTGTTCAATTTAATGTTTGAAAGTTGAATCTCTAATAAAGTTCAAACGTTGAATACTGGATTTAAATGTTCAACGTTGAACGTGGGGTTTAACCGGCATTATATACCGTTTAAAATTAATTTGGTTTCAAATTCTGAAACGGATTCTGTCGGATGATCGAATTCGAAATAACAGTATTTTTCATTCACAGTTGTTATCTATTCCAGGCAACGTCAGGTTGATTTGCTAGTCTATTATAAAAACTATAATTCTAATAAAATAGGTACATGGCTAGGTTGAGTATTATTAGTTAATACAGCTAAAATCTGAGCAATTGAAGAAAAATTTACTGAAGAAATTGAAGAATAACTGAATTTGCTGAAGTAAATATTGAAGAAAAATTTACTGAGATGCATCATCACGCTCAGAGGTTACGAATAAGTAATAATATACCTAGGTATGTAATATGCTACGAAGCATAACTTTTTATATTCATATCAGTTTCAAATGTATAATGAAAATATGTACAAAACTCGTACGAGATTGCGGCGAACTTCCAACATGTGTCATCACTAAATAAAAGACCAGTGATAGCTGAGAAGTGGATTTAAACCTACAGCTGCACGGGTATAAAGTATAGTGACTGGCATTCTAGTGGCCGGTCGCCCCGTGAAAATAAACAGTTTCGACGCTTTTATCAGATGTTTTACGGATTTCTAGTGTAAAATTAGAATAAAAACGGCGACACGGTGTTTCTTTTCACGTGCCGACCGGCCACTGAAACGCCGGTAATACCGTTAACGGTAATTTTTCTAACAGTGTACAGATAAATATGAATGGTGGAATTTCAGGAACGATAAATTTCAGGAGGCACAAAAAAAAAACCTGAAAATAAATATGAAAATAAAAAAATATGAAAATAAATAAATAAAAAAAAAAAAATAAAAAAAATAAATAAAAAAAAATATGAAAATAAATAATTACTGCTCACATAATGGAAATTCAACAGATACGTAATAAATACAGGGAAGATACGAATAAATTGTCGCCTGGATTATAAATGAGGCTAAATAATCATATGGGAACTACAATCTTTGTAAATCAAGCTGTGTATTTTCTAAATAATAATATGGGAATAATCATATAGAAAATGCA
The DNA here is from genome assembly GCF_000764305.2 of Hyalella azteca. Classification (NCBI taxonomy): domain Eukaryota; kingdom Metazoa; phylum Arthropoda; class Malacostraca; order Amphipoda; family Hyalellidae; genus Hyalella; species Hyalella azteca. The sequence continues at coordinate 181,539 of NW_025930793.1, forward strand.
AATCTTATACGCCCAAGATATGCATACATAATGTACGGATTTGTGAAGTCGACAATAAATTTTAATGTTTATTTTTACTTCAGCTATTCAACAGAATTACCTTATTACCTTATATTATATATACCTTATATTATATATTATATATTATATATTATATATATACCTTATATATATTATATATACCTTATATTATATACATTATATTATATTACCTTCCTTATTATTCAACAGAATTACAACGAGGTATTAGAATTTGGCATAAATTCTTGATTAAAGAGAACTAAATGTTGCAATGGATCTTACCGCGGACTATCGTTAAAAGGTAAAAATGGCAACTGAAAAGATTTCTGAAGGTCAACAGCGGTCAGCGGATCCGTTGTAAAAAATCTGGCGAGCTGCGCCATTACAAAAAAAAATTCATGCAATATATCAAATATAAGTAAAACCAGCGATTTGACTTTAAAATTTTACTTCTATGCAATATTTCAAATATTAAATCAGCGATTTTACTTAGATCTTCCTGTTAGCCCATCGCGTGTGTTCGATGCTCGTTCAATTAAGCGCGTATTATTGAGTAGGTACAGATTAACTAAGATCAGAAGCGCATCTAAACTTTTCTTGCTAAATGCTGTTAATAACACATATTTATTCTTTAATTAAATCATAATCTAGTTAAAATCTGACATTTTTCTTGATGAAATTGTTGAGCGCAGACTGTACTTCAGTTCGAAGGTTCGATACATCATCAAGTCCAACAAACAGTTATTTAGGCTTATTTTTTACAAACTTTCTTTGCGCATAAATTATGTAGCCTATGCAAAAATAAGAGAATTTAGTTGATTCAATTGCTGCGCTATCCATGAAGTGCAGCATGCAGCTCTGGGCGTGTGAGGTGCAGGCTAATTGCAGTAAGGCTGTAGCTCCTCCATTGCTCCCTTATCTTGCCCAGCACAAGACCTGACTTGTACTCTCTTCACTAGAGCCTTCTCCTCTGTGTAACCTCGTGCAGTGTAGCGCTACTCGTATATGCTTCAACGTAAGCGATTTAAGAGTCTGTTATTCAGGAAGCTGTGATTAGCACGCTTGCTTTACGTGATCGTGGCCGCACTTCTTCAAATATTCAACATCCATTTCCCAACACTTGATTTAATTCCATGTTTTATGCAAGTACTGCTCGTTCCTTGAATTCATTATTTTATCCACTGACATCGTCTTGACTATTCCGTTATAAACTTTTAATTACTTCCAAAATACGTGTCTGTGCCGGGGTGAAGTGTCCATTTAATTCACTTGCCATGGATATGTTCTTAGTCGTATAAGCCATCGCCATGTCCGAGCTATGTACTCAACTGAAGACTTGGACGTCACCACGGTAGTTGGGAACACTCTGGCCTAGTTTGTTACTCTTCCTGCTGCGATTAGATCTATGATGATTTAGTCGCCAAGTTCGTTGATATAGTATTGCGTAGTTTTCACTGTTGAACAGATTCAATCAAGTAACCTTACGATGCTATATAGAGACATAAATCGTCACTGAATTCTGAAGAAAATTGGCGAGAAATCGAGTCGTGTTGTGGATGAGATTAACAATCAATTGACTTTTGCTTTCTTGGGATAATCATGCCGAACGAAGTATTTTTAGCGCATTTTCTCATTTATGAAAAAATGTACTATTGTGCTCGCCATGTCCGTCCGTCTGTCTGTCCGTCTATCCGTCCGTCTGTCTGTCCGTCCGTGACTTCATGTTTTCGTCTACGAGAAAATGCGCTCTCTGTCACTCACTGCAGTGAGTACTGAGTTATATTTTTTTAACATTCCCGCGAAACAGACACGATGTCATGTACTATCTAAATTTTGAGCTTATCAGTGATATTTATGGCCAAATTTTCAACATAATTTTCAGTCACGTCCACCATGAACAAGTTGCGCAATCTGCTGCGCAGTATCGTCACTTCTTGACCTGTCATCAGATTGAATCTTTTTATTTCTAAGTTGCAGTCTTATATTACTGATACGATTAAATTCGAGGAAGAAACAATCCAAAGATCAAATAGAGCTTTCAACATGTTAAAAGCAAACAGCCTAAAACTCCGAGCTCTAATTAGATTGTTTTCGTTCCTCAAACGAAAATTATTATACTAGCTACCTACTTCATGCGATTTGCTGTGTGGAGGTTCGCGTAGAATTTTTTCAATGCAGCAGCTGTAATCACAATTGAAGATTGCATTAAAGGCAAAACTTTCATTAATTTATGCACATCTGCGGAGAGATTAATTTGAAGCGAAATTATCAATATGTTTATTTATATTGAAACGTATTTATCGAACATACCGATAAGTCATACAAGCCTTTCGGGATTATTTTCATCCGTGCGAGTATATTGTGTTAATGAACATGATTGTGTACATATAGGAATGTCGGAACGTGTACGTTTTGTCTTCAGCAAACGGTATTTTTTGTAATTGGCATTTTTGTGTTGATTTAGCTCTGTGGAAATAAATTTCTTATCAGCAATATTTGTGGCCCGTTTAAGATTGGATTCTTATTCTTAATTGATTTGATTTTGTGATGTCAATCGTTTAAAAAAGATATGTCAACAACTTGCAACTTGATTTTCAATTATATATCTTAGAGATTATCTTTGAAGTAGATGACGTTGTTGATAATAATTGAGTTGCACCAGAAGATAGGAAGGAACTGTGAAGTATTATTCGATCAAGTCGTATGCATCCGGATTATGTTCAAAATATAGCGCGGGCCGAGAGCACGATTCGTTTAAGATCGGTGGTTTGGCCGTATGAACAGCATGAGTATTCCGTCACAATTGTTTATAAATTTCACCTGAAATAAGTAGTTCTGCTCACCTATTTAGTTCTCGAGGCTTGAGTACACTGCAATGCCCACACGCATTGTTTGCCTAGGCCGCTGGCAACCAAAGTCTGAATCAACTTCCTAAAGTTTGACCTTTAATTTCAACCCACGCAATTGAAACGGCTGCTTGTATGAGGTGCTACACACATGACTGAGCATTGCGAACTTAGCCGTTATTTTTATTAATTAATAAAAATTAATATTATTAATTAGTCGAGTTCAAAAATGCCATTTCTTGAAGCTATGGGCCTCGTATTTTCTCTCATAAATCCGTGTGATATCCCAAACTTAATTTCATTGAGTTATTTTTTATCTCCTAAAAATAAGTTTATTATGGTTAAAATAACCCACTAAGCATCTAGCGTTGAAACAACACTGACGTTTTTTTAACTAAAGCAACTCTTAAGATACGTTGTTTCAAATTCATTTGCATGGATTCAAATATATTTCAAATAATCGTGCTCATGAAAATTTTTTTAAAGCAACAACAAATAATTGTGCGGCTGATTTATTTCTTGCTAGCTGTTACTTAGAGAGCATTTAGAGAGTTAGTTAGAGAGCAGTTAGTTAGAGAGCCCGTTGCGTAGCTGGGATCGCATTATAAAGAGCTAAGCGTTGTTGGCTGCGAAACATGATAGCTGTCCTTGAGTAGCGTAAGGTGCGCTACCTGACGCTGTCTTCGCCCACACCGCGTATGCTGCTGTGTCACGGTAATAGCCTTACTAGCGTCCTACACTCCTATACCATACCAACTAATGGATTTGTCCTTCAACTCTGGCTACGTATGATCCTTCTTATTAATTTAACCTGCAATTGTACCAGGGGCAGTTGAAAAATTCTATTGATTTAGACTATTTAGAGTTTACTCTGGCTACGTATGGTCCTTCTTATTAATTTAACCTGCAATTGTACCAGGGGCAGTTGGAAAGAAAATTCAATTGATTTAGCGTTTACTCTGGCTACTTATGATCGTTCTTGTTAATTGCATGTCTTTATGAGGTGAACCTACGATTGTACCAAGAGCAGTTGAAAAAAAATTCAATTGATTTAGCATTTACTCTGGCTACTTATGATCGTTCTTATTGATTGCATGTCTGTATGAGGTAAACCATACAATGGTACCAAGAGCAGTCGACGAAATTTAAAATTTATTTGGGGTTTACTTTCAAAACGCTGTAAGAATGATTGCCTATACCACCTTCGAGCAGAATTTTGAAAATATATAATTTTTCCTATCCTGCTTTTACCTGTACTGTCAATGTCAATTGTCTCGACAGTACAATATACTTATGGTTCAACTTAAGATTGAACTTGACCTGCGTTGATATCACCTATACGCGGGAACGTGTGACGATATCTTGAAATACGTCCTTCAAACCCTAGTTACTTATTCTGAAATGCGGTAGAGGAGTTTGTTATATGCTGCCCACGCGAGAAAATATTCATTTTCACAAATGTTAAAGAGACTTTACAGTTATTTTTGGAAACTTGAGGGATTATTGTTTATAATTTAGAATATGCGCGCTAATTAGTTTTTTTCTAATATAATTCATCCTAATAATTCTAATTAGGGATGTTTTGACGTCGTCAGAAATTAAGGCACTCCATTCTAAACGAATGCTTGTCGTTGGCAGTAAGATGAAAAGCTGTGGGCAGTTGAAGTGTTATAGTCCAGTTGCAACTAACCGTGCAACGCAGCTTGGCGACATCTTGCGTCCGCGTTATAGAACGGTTGAGTACAGCACTCACGTGGCAAGTGGTTACAGTGTACTACAGCGTACGCTGTGACCTTGTAACACAACATTAGCACAGAGGCTGTACTGTTACAGTTCAACACACGCGTCACAGTCACTGTGTGTCACGACATTAGACACAGCGGCTGCACTGTTACAGTGTAGCACAGCACACGCGTCACTGTCACCGTGTGTCACGACATTAGCACACAGCGGCTGCACTGTTACAGTGTAGCACAACACACGCGTCACTGTCACCGTGTGTCACGACATTAGACACAGCGGCTGCACTGTTACAGTGTAGCACAACACACGCTGTGATTCTGTAACACGACATTCGCACACAGCGGCTACACTGTTACAGTGTAGCCGCTTGATGTTGTGATCAAGTTACTGTTACAGTGTGGCCGCTGGATGATGTGTTGTGCTGCACTGTTACAGTGTAGCACAACACGCGCGTCACTGTCACCGTATGTACAACTCGCAACATTACCTCAGCACGGCAGAGACGCGCGTGTTCCCGCAAGCTCTCACCACATTATGCTCAGCTGCCTGGGAGCACACTTGGTGGCGTGTATCCTGGATACAGCATAGTTGAGTTTTGAATCACTGGTATGTGGCCAGCGATAACTGTATTATATTTGTCCAAGTTTGTGTTTTGAAGCATTATAGACGGTAAAAAATATAACTCGGTACTCACTGCAGTGAGTGACAGAGAGCGCATTTTCTCGTCGACGAAAACGTGGTCACGGACGGACAGACAGACTGACGGACAGACGGACATGACGAGCACAATAGCGCCTTTTTCCATAAATGAGAAAATGCGCTAAAAGGGGCTCTTTGGACGCGTATTTACGATGTATGCTCGTCTTAATTATCATGATGTCACCTGGGTCTGAAATTTCATTGTTTACGGTGGAATCGTGAGATTTTGAAAAAGTGGAGGATGATTGTAATTCAAAAATCGAAATGCTATTCGGGCCCCGGAAATGTAAATTTTATTCGGAAACAAACACTAAAGTGCCTTTTCGATTTAAGATATGACACATGACACATTCAGCATGTGTCATGCTAAATGTGGCTTGAAACAAGACTTCACTTAATTAGGATACATTGATTTTAAAATTATCACGTTTTGGGAAGACACGATTCGGATGACGAGATGCAGAATAATATGATTTTCAAGTATGATAACTGTCCCAGGCATCGCAGAGATAACCTGATGGCAATGCAATAATTCGTGTACCTGCTTTCGCTTTTTGGACCGCTTCTTGCCTGTACAACTTACTTTATCTCGTTTTTTTTTCTCTCGTTTATTCTTTTATGTCTCCTCATTTAGCTTTCGTTCTGCTGCTTCGTACTCACTTCCTAAAAAATTCTTGCCATTATTTGACTTTTTAGGATGAAATTCTCTACTCGCATATATATTTCTCACGATCATGACACTATTATAGAGAATCACAATTTTCTATGCATACGTATGTTTTTAAAATTGTGTTTATATTAAGTCTTTTTTGAACTTGTCTCTATGTTGAAATTTCGAAAAATACCGGGAAAATTTGGTCTTAATCTACAATTTGTTGATGGCATTCCCGTAATTTTGATTTCATACACAATCAGTTATATAATAATAATATTTCTGTAACGTCAACGCCTATTGTATGCATTGTTTTTGCTCTAAGCTGCGAGGGCCTCCGATACCCTGGAGAAGTCGCAGGTACAACACCGTCTCCACTATCTCGGCCACATCCTAGCCTGAGCTCCCTGCTCGGCATCAGCGATTATCTTCAAGCCGGATGCTGCTGCTGCTCTGCACACATCCGAGCACTTCAAGCGCTTCATAAAATATACTTAGACGGATTGTCTTCTGCTCTCATGGACGTATGGGCTAAAAACTCGTTAAAACCTCTAGGGTTTAATATGCTTAGACGGATTGTCTTCTGCTCTCATGGGCGTATGGGCTAAAAATTCATCTAAACCTCTAGGTTTTAGTACACCTACTTAGACGGATTGTCTTCTGCCCTTATGGGCGTGGGGGCTAAAAATTCATTAAAACCTCTAGGGTTTAATATACTTGGACGGAGTGTCTTCTGCTCTCATGGGCGTATGAGCTCAAAACTCCTCTAAACCTCTAGGGTTCAAGCGACACGACCATGAACGCTAGATTTCTTGTGTACGGCGTTTAGTGTTACGCTGCTAGTGCGGCATCACTCTTAACTTAAGCATGGATGTTTCCACATACATATATACGTATATTCGACGTCGCATGCGGGGCTCGTTGACTATATATACAATAAGTCTCATGATTTTTGTCTGCAGATACATGACAATCGTCATTTCTTAAGATACTCAATGGTCTCGTGAGAAAAGTTACCATCGGTAGGCGATTCGTTAACTTGATTGTGTTAGCTTCTTACTCGTCGCTTTAGACAATTAGAGAGGTGAAGGTAAGACCAAGCGTTTTGGGCTTCCTATTCCAATTTAGGGATAACAATTCAGCTGCAATTAAGAGCTGGATTGTGCCGCATAATTATACAACTGATGCTGCTTGAGCTCAAATATGGACAGTCCTTGCTTCTTTGCTGAACTTTCTTCGAAGTCCTGTAATAAGTTTGTTTTGATACATATACTCGGTTATTATTAATAAATTTTTTGAACCTTTTCATTAATTTTAAATATTTTATTTTGTTACTATAGGGAGATAATTTTGCGCGTTTCATATGTGGGTTTTCATGTAGGTTCCTTTTGAGCTTTTGACTTCAATTTATTCTGTACTCTATTTCTGCAGTATTCTTACTTTAGGGTACCCACACAACATTGAAAGCAGGTTTGCCCGTGCGGGCAACCTGCCACAAGAATGAACATAGGAACAGTGTGAAAACCTGTTCACAGTGAAAACCTGTACGAATAGGCCAGCGCCAGGCCTATTTATTTCAATTTCAGGCGCCAGCCTCAGCAGGTAACCAGCACGCTAGCAACCTGCTTTCACTGTGTGGGTACCCTTAGACATGAAGACGAGAAGCCAATTGCATGGAGAATGAGGCGCCACAAAGGTCGCAGTTTACCCCATAGAACATAGGCAGGCCGTCAATATTTTTCTCTTGACCTCACGTTTCGGAATCTTTATGTTTAAAAATTGAATTCAAATATAAATAAAGTATCCAAAATGCAAGTTATTTTTGGACATCTTTTGTAAATTGAATTTAATAAATTATCCATTGTTGTCTGTGCGCTGAGCTAACCCAGCAATCGTGTGACGCTTGAACCTATATAGTGAAGAGCTTTACTATTATTTCTGTCTGCAATGGCTGTTATTTTCCTATTTACTCGTCTTCAACGGCACGAATGTAGAAATTCATCGTCGTCAATCATAACATTCTAATAAAAGTTCCATTTAATAATACGCTTTAGTTTAACCTTCCTCGTGGCTGATGTCTTCTTTTCATCCCGCATGTTACTCAATGAAATTAGTTTCTCGATTTGATCTAGTTTTATCTAAATTGGATTAGATGAACTGGAAGATATTCATTTCTATGTTTTTATGCATTCATGTCTCAAGTTATTGTGGTTGTTATTTTTCCTTTGTCAAATCCATTCTTCACCTTAAACGCAATCAGGATGACAAAATGTACTTATTCTACCTTCTCATAAATTTGAGTTTTGCCTTATCCGCGGTCATTCAAAGGTCCAGAAGTTGATCTCCATTGGAGTCCAGGAGTTGATCTACAGTAATGAATGATGTTTACATTAAATGTAATAAAAAATATATTGCTGCCAGAATAGAATTGCTGCTTGAAGTTGAAGGATAAGTGATGCGAAGTGTGATGACAGAGACAGGCTCGTTTCCAGGCTCAGAATAGGCAGCTTAGCGCTGCCGTGGGGGGCGCAATCTAGCGCTGCTCACGCCATGCCGCCCCTCTAGTGCTACGCGCTGCTGATGTCGTCAGTCCATTCACGAGTGTACGGTCAAACTGGTCAGCAATTAACCACTGGCACACCAAATTATTCATCAATTGACCACTGGCACACCAAATTAAGTTTGCCTATACGTAGCAAGTCTTGCAGGAGACAAACTCCGCGTTTCAGCATTTACTATCTAATTAAAAATCATATTTTTTATTTTTTTTTTATCGTGCGGTAACAGACCCCATTAACAATCTTCAAAATTGTGAATCCAATCAAAATCTCGCTGGTATAAGATGAAAAAATTATTTCCGTACTGTATATCTTACTTGCACATACTTTGTAGGGAAACAAAAATAATTTCGGCGTTCACAAATTTATTCATATTGTTGTCGTTACGAAGAAGTAACGCAGCAGCTTGTCTAGCCTCACACGTTGAGGTCTTGTTGGTCTCGACGTTTGGTCTTGCTGTTGGCTTCATTTTTACCACGTTTTTCTTAGCTCGCTTTCGTGTCCGTCTGTCTGTCTGTTTGTGATGATCAAATCTTGCAATCGATATTTCACCAACTTTCCCGCTAGCTAGCGCTCTGAAACTTTTAGGGAAGCTCAGCTCCCGATGACAATACAATAATCAATAATTTGTTGCACGTTTCCAGGCGTATTTATCACTATTATAAACAAATTAATCGATACGTACGTCCATGCGTATCCGTTTTAATAAATCTGCCCGACACACGTTTTTTGGGGCGAGCCATAATATATTTTCTACTTTTTAGTCCACAAGAATAACGTGGTTTTTTTAAATTTTTTTAAAGTATTTTTTTATTACATCTTCTAATAATTTGTGTCAATGGGCGTTCGTTTACTATTTTCAAATATGGGATCTGTTATTTTTTATTTTTAAAGATGGGATCTGTTTAGCTCTGCTCCAATCTACTCGTAAATTTCTGAAGCGTTGTGATAGGTGCCTGGTATGAAGATGATGGTTCAAGAATAAGTTTCAACGCGATACTGTAAAACCTGAACTCCTCTGTTTGATTTATCGTTATATTTTGTACTTTATAAGAACGGAACGACATCTATTTGTACATTGTATCAAAGAAAAAACAGTTATTTCTAGAATGGTTTTGTTATGTCGATAAGTTATTTAGTAAACATGATTGCATGAAAGTGTATGATTGCTATTATTGACTTTCCTCAGTGCTGGAATTATTCTTGCATGTTAAGCATCGTGAGGTTAGCCTTGGCGGTAAGAGTTTTGTTATCCACCAGCGCTCATGACGAGTGCCTCTCTCGCAGGGACGTTGCTCGCCCTCGTTTCCTGTTACGTTGACTCCGTTCATTTATACATTATCACCCCAGTCCCTGATATTTGCTATACGCATTAGCATTTCTGTTATATTGACGCACTGTGTCATGAAGGATTGCCGATAAAAGCACTTACACACTGTATCGCTTGACGCTTTCCTTGACCCATATGCAATGCTTCTGTGCCGCAGCGCACGACAATATTGTTGGCTTTACTGCCAATGAAACAGCGAGGTGATATTTGAAAGCGATTCAACGCTATGAGGTAAATAAGTAAAACTTATTTAGTGGTGTCTTTCTTATTACCTTATAATTTGCTACTGCATTCCTCAAGTCGGAATGGTTTAACTTTTTTGAACTCTACTGCAAATAATTTTTAGGTCTCGATTATGCATCAAGTGTATAATTTTCAGACTAGAGCGAGTGATGAGTCTAGCCTACAAGTGAATCCACGAACTAGCCACTCATTCGCTTAATTCTTCTGTCTGCCCTGCAATACCAATGGACGATGAACCGCGACTGGGTTCGTTTTGGGGACCGGCTACCCTCCGGAAAAACTCCTACAGTTATCATCCGATCATCATGAAACTTCACATACATACGTGAAATGTAAAAAAAATAACATTTTGTTCGTATGAATTTTTCGAAAAATTTATAGAAAACGTGAAATTCATAGAAAACGGCTAAACAGGGGTACTACAGAAAATCTATCTCCTCCTACAAATATCATCCTACAACATCCAGACACATATCATTCGATTCGTAAAGACCATATCTATCGAATTGGCCATCGATTTTTTTTTATTTTCCCCATATTTTTTTATGTACGTTTTTCCCATTTTTTCACTTTTTTCACCCCCTCCCCCCCTTCTCCCCCATATAAAAAATGAACCAGACTGAAATTCAAAAAAGTAATCGTCAGTTCGATAGATAAAGTCTTTACAAATCGAATGATATAACTCTCATTGCTGTAGCTTGAAAACTGTAGGAGGAGATAGGTTTTCCGTGACAATAAGTTGAACTTTCCACGACGGCTCGACAAAGTCCCGCGCGCCTCGAAATAAGCACTTAATGTAACATGGATACCAAACTGCAGGCTTCTCTAGCTTAGTCCACTCAAGGATGCCAGCAGCAACTTGTTGCGCAGCTCTCCGTACGAAGTTAGGAGGGTGACTGAAGCCAGTTGCCAGATACAGCAACATATGTAGTCTTCACGCTTGAATTACCTAGGTTCTATTTGTTAAGGAATTCCCCCCCCCCCACAGCTTCTGATTTGGATTACCAGAAGCTGGGGCGACTCTAAATTTTGTTAGGGTAGGTGCAGCTCTGTGATGGACTGTTGCGGTTCTCGCCATGTGCTGGCCTCCCCATTACGATCACGTAACACTAGCTGTGAGATAACCACCTCGCACATTGTCGTGTGCAAAATGTCAACTCATTTGTTATATGTTACGGGCTTGGAGCTACATCAGAGGCTGGATTTTCCAAGCCTTGACTATTTTGTAGGCTGTAATTTATTTGGATTTCTTGAGAGAGGCTATCTCCTCCGTTGTAAGTCTATACACCTATACGTAAATATACGTTTATTAGCTATTTTATGTATCATTCAGCTCTAAACAAACTCGATCCTTGCTCCAAAAGTTCAAATTGCTTCCAGCACGTTAAGATAATGCTGCTCCCATGTGAGTAAAATTTCGACTACCGTTGATCAAGATTTGTACTATTCGTAATGCATTTGAATAGAACTTACATCGCAACAAAAACTTTTCATTTGTGATCAAAATTATTGTCGATTTTTTACCTTATTTAGAATTTTCCTCGCCCAAAGCTCCACATTCCAAACGCAAAAGTGCATGCAAGCAGCGCGTCCAATATGATAAGTTAGGCTGACAAAGCCGGGCCCCAGAAGGTTTCTTTGCAGTTCAGCTTTCGCTCTGTTTACGTTCAAGAACTGAGGAGCGATTTGGCACTCAGCGTAGCTTGTCTACTCTAAGGTCGGAGAATTTTATCCACAACTTTTATCGCCCTTCTTTGGCAAGCTCATATGTCGATGCGGTATAGGTTTGGGTAATGAAGCAATTCAACTTATGTGGCATATATAACGTTCCGTGTAACATTCTCGAAATAGTCTTACCGAGTGAAATGTGCCTACTGTAAACTTACTGTATATAATAAAGTTTTAATTACTTTCTCCGCCATGCGATGCTTTTTTATTATTTCTATATTTTATCATATCCAAACTTCTGAACGTAGTGTTTTTTGAACGTGTGTAAGCGGTGGCTGGAGACGCGTCCCGACTCGGGCTGTAGAACAAACTATTTGGTCGCCATATTTACTTGGCAAGTTGATATATATACTAGTATTGCATTATTCACGTAGACCAGTGGTTCCCAAACTTTTTCGGGCTAGCGCCCCCTTTGGCTCCCTATTGAATTGTTAGCGCCCCCCACAGAAACATATACATATAAAATCATGCGCCTCTTACTATAAAATTTAGTTCGCTGCAATTTTAAAAGATAAAGGTTACACACAAATGTCTTTTCCATAAATAGGACCCCTTCTAGTGAACCAATGGGTTTTTCAGCTGTTTTAACTGTTTCAGCACTAGAAACCTAGGACGTCTCGGGCAAATTTACGGCCGGACTCGTGGCCGGTCTCACGACCAATCTCCAAATTCAGTTATCAAGGAATATCTCCCAAACTAATGAACGCAGCTCTATAAAACTCGGAACATGTATTCATCAGAACTTAACGGTGACGTTTAGTTGGCGAAAATTTTTTAAATATCACCTTCATTTGTGAGTTATATTGCGATACAGGCCGAAATTCGCAGTGATCAAAGAATTTCTTCCAAACTACCGAACAGATTTGAACGAAATTTTGAATATATACCTATTCCTAACTACCAAATGGTGTTTTTTAGATAAAAAAAAATTATTTTACCGTCGTTTGCGACACGGCAAAACCAATGAAGCAATTTAGATTTCTGGAGAAATGAGTACTCCTTAGAGCTCAACTTTGAACAGCTGATACAAATGAGATCTTCACATCGTTCACAGGTCACTGTCTGGACCTCGCTCAGAGAGATCTCTTTGCAGTACTTGCAAACTTCCATCTCTAGCTGGGCTGATTTTATTTTATTTGTTATTCTAGAGGCCGTAGATGGCTTTTCTCTAGAGGCCGTTGAGGGCTTTTCAACTATCTTTTTTATTTTCTGTCCAGCCATTATTAAATGCACGAACTAGATCTCTTGAACGGAGAAAAATACAGAAAAGGACGGAGAAACATACGACTGAATGAGTTGAGTATAGTAAAGTTCCCTCGAAAATTAAGGCTGGAAAAACAGCTGAGCTGCAGCTGGCGAGGAAAGACAGAGGTATGGTGGGGGAATCAAGGTATCAACGCGTAAGGCGGGTGGAGAGGGGGAGGTGTAGGGGCCAAGAGGGTGGGGAGGGTATAGGAAGGCGAGGCCTGAGCGTCGTCAAGGCACCAATTGTTCTCCTGTTACAGGCAGTCGCCGAGGGTTTCAAAAACTTGCCCTCGTTTCATGCACTAGAATTTGTCGGGAATAAAACACTTGTACTAGCCGTTTTTCTCACTATTCGCACAATTTTGATTGAACTGCACTAAAATTGAACCTTTCACTGAAATCGTTTCGGTACAAAATTCGCGAGATAAGTCAAACCGGCATAGTAAAAAGTGAGAAAGTTGGGACCCGCAAACACTACGTGCGTCCTTGATCACCGCCAGAACTCAACTACCTGAAAGGCAAAACTGGCATTAATTTATGCACATCTGCGGAGAGATTAATTTGAAGCGAAATTACCAACATATTTACTCATATTGAAACGTATTTATTTAACATACGGATAAGTCGTACAAGCATTTCGAGAATATTTTCAACCGTTCGAGTAAATTGTGTTAATGAACAAGATTGCGTACATATACAAATGTCAGAACGTTTACGTTTTGTCTTCAGCAAACGGTATTTTTTTTTAATCGGTATTTTTGTGTTGATTTAGCTCTGTGGAAATAAATTTCTTATCAGCAATATTTGTGGCCCGTTTAAGATTGGATTCTTATTCCTAATTGATTTAATTTTGTGATGTCAGTCCTTTAAAAAAACATGTCAGCAAAGAGCAACTTGATTTTCAATTATATACCTTAAAGATTATCTGTGAAGTAGATGACGGTGTTGATAGTAATTGAGTTGCACCAGAAGATAGGAGGGAACTGTGAAGTATTATCCGTATCAGTCGTATGCATCAGGATTCTGGTCAAAATATAGCGCGGGCCGAGAGCACGACCTGTTTAAGATCGGCGGTTTGGCTGGATTACAAGCATATATGAGTATTCCGTCACAATTGTGTATAAATTTCACCTGAAATCAGTAGTTCTGCTCACCTATTTAGTTCTCGAGGCTTGAGTACACTGCTATGCCCACGCATTGTTTGCCTAGGCCGCTGTCAACCAAAGAGTCTAAATCAACTTCCTAAAGTTTGACCTTTAATTTCAACCCACGCAATTGAAACGGCTGCTTGTATGAGGTGCTACACACATGACTGAGCATTGCAAACTAAGCCGTTCTTTTTAATCGCAAGCTTTAGTTAGTGAAGTTCAAAAATGCCATTTCTGGGAGCTATGGGCCTCATATTTTCTCTCATAAATCCGTGTGATATCCAGAACTTAATTTCATTGAGTTATTTGTTATCTCATAAAAATAAGTTTATTATGGTTAAAATAACCCACCAAGCATCTAACGTTCAAACAACGCTGACGTTTTTTAACTAAACCAACTCTTAATATACGTTGTTTCACATTCATTTGCCTGGAGGGAATAATCGTGCTTATGAAAAAAATTTTAGAGCAACAATGAGCGATTGTGCGGCTGACTTAGTTCTTGCTAGCTGTTATTAATTAGAGAACGTAATTGAAGCGGTGCGTAGCTGGGATCACAGGAACTAAACGTTGTTGCATGGCTGCGAAACATGATAGCTGTCCTTGAGTGGCGTAAGGTGCGCTACCTGACGCTGTCTTCGCCCACACCGCGTAAGCTGCTGTGTCACGGTAATAGCCTTACTAGCGTCCTACACCTCCTATACCATACCAACTAATGGATTTAACCTTCACTCTGGCTACGTATGATCCTACTTCTTAATTGCATGCCTTTATGAGGTTAGCCTACGATTGTACCAAGAGCAGTTGAAAAAATTTTCAATTGATTTAGCTTTTACTCTGGCTACGTATGATCGTTCTTATTAATTGCATGTCTTTATGAGGTAAACCTACAATGGTACCAAGAGCAGTCGACAAAATTTCCAATTGATTTAAGGTTTACTTTTAAAACACTGCAAGAATGATTGCCTATACCAACTTCAAGAAAATTTTTGAAAATATATAATTTTTTAATATCCTGATTTTATCTGTACTGTCAATGTCAATTGTCTCGACAGAATATGATATTTCAACTTAAGAATGAAGTTGACTGTGATATCGATTGCTAATCGGAGGTTATATGTGCACAAGGACTTATATATTCTCAAATAATTACGAGTTTATGTCAGAAGATTCGGAATAATTCCAATTTCATTCGTAACGATTCCATTTGTCGATTTAGCAACCGTTGTAAAATTATGCGCAGTTGCGGTGCTTTTGACGCTCATGTGATGAAAAGAGACGAGTTGCACAGGAAGTCCTTTTGATAAGAAGATATTAATCTTGAATCCAGGTTAAATATTTAGAATATGCGTGCTAATTAGATTTTTTCGTATAACTGTTGAAAAAAATAATCATAACCAGGGATGTTTTGACGTTAGATTTTAAGGCGCTCCATTCTAAACGAATGCGTGTGGTTGGCAGTAAGATGAAAAACTGTGGGCAGTTGAGGTGTAGTTCAGTTGCAACGAACCGTGCAACGCAGCTTGGCGACATCTTGCGTCCGCGCTAGAACGGTTTAGTGTAGCACTCACGTGGCGAGCGGTTACGGTGTACTACAACATACGCTGTGACCTTGTGATAAATTAGTACACAGCTGCTGCACTGTTACGTAGTACTATAACATACACGCGTCACTGTCACCGTGTGTCGCGACATTAGCACAAAGCGATGCACTGTTACAGTGTAGCACAACGCGCGCGTCACTGTCACCGTGTGTCACGCCATTAACACACAGCAGCTGCACTGTTACAGCGCAGCACAACACACGCGTCACTGTCACCGTTTGTCACGACATTAGCACACAGCTAGCGCCTGCACTGTTACAGTGTTCTACAGCATAAGCTGTGACCTTGTATCACGCATTTAGACGAAATCGCTCATGTTTGTCTCAGTTACTGGAGCATCACCACCAAATCCTGGCCATGCTGGAGGAGGGGGCCGGGGTGGACGTGGTGTATTTGAACTTCGCGAAAGCGTTTGACAAAGTTGACCATGGAGTGCTCTTCAGAAAATTAAGTCTACTGGGGCTCGGTGGCGTCATTCGCTGACGACACAAGGATATTAATGACCATCACGGACAGGACGGACTGCGAGAGGTTGCAAGAAGACCTCTCTGCAATATATGACTGGGCCCTAGTGAACAACATGCAGTTCAACGGGACCAAGTTTGAGGTCCTGAGGTACAGAGGAACCAGAAGAGCTGGAATGGAGCACCGCTACCTGGCACTTGACAACTCGGAAATCGAAGAGAAGCGACTCGTTCGCGATCTAGGAGTGTTGATGAACAATTAAGTCAATTTTGGTGATCTGCAGTTGGATTATGAAAATTGTATTTTCGAAATGTCGCAATTCATTAAAATGTCATTTGGAAGGCTAATCTGTTTTTTGATCTCCCGGCGCCAGCAAGAAATTTTGTTCGACTCATTGAAAGAACGAATGAGAAGATTATCAATAAAAAGCATGCTCTGGTCATCAATGAAACTTGCATAAAAGAAAAGCTTTTGCAAGGGTATAGTGGATATATACCCCAACAAGAGGTATAGTGGATACAGACGAAAATTAAAAGTTAAAATCACCCAGAGAACAATTTCAAAGTCCTGAAAAATCAGGCGGTTTGCACATTTTTTATTATTATTAGTATTTGCTCTATGAAACACTTTAATTACGGCCGTTTGGTATTTCAGTTCTCATTAGATGTACATTATGAAAATGAAGTGTCAAATTTTGAAAAGCTGCTATAGTAGGTTTCGATAAGCCTTTTATCAGGTTGGAAATATTCGACAGTCGTTTTATTTCATTCGAAATCTCAGAATTATTTGATCTGTAGCTATGATACTCATGAAATGGCCATAAACCGCGACTCCACTGACGAATTCAAAACGCATCGCAAATTGAAAGGAATCAAGATGGCACAAACTCTCCGATAAGCGAGAATAACCCGGAAGGCTCTGCGTATAAGGAGGAGTCGCGTTAAACGAGAGCTCTAAGTATGTCGGGACAAATATGATAAAAGGAACGAAGAGTTAGAACGAATATAAGCTATCACCAGGGCTGAGCTAGCAGAGATATCACAAAAAGAAGAAGCTCTCTTAGTCATTGAAGAAGAGCTTCGTCGTGTAAGAGCGAATGACGCTATTGCTGCTCGCAACCAGTAAAGGCAACGTCGGCGATACATAAGATTGAAACGCTAGTTTGAGGATGTAGCGCCGCGTGATCTCTTGGATGAGTCGTCCGAGTCTGACGATACGAAGAGTTCGGTGAAGCGTAGCTCATGCTCGTCTGAGACCAGTGACTCGTCAGATGAACTCAGTGACTCGTCAAATGAAACTACTCGACCGAAGACGGAAAATGGTTCGTCTCAAAGAACTGCTTCAAAATCGAGATCAGTTACAGGAACAGCTTCAACATCAAGTAGTTCATCAAGCAAGAGCAAGGCTGGTGACACAGACTCCACCTTTTCTCCCAGCAGTCAGACTTCTACAGATCCGAATTCAACGACATGCCAGAGCTCCGTCACAGCCATTTCGACTGCAGAAACAACAACTGCAAGCACTTGTACCACGAGTGACTCGGAGGAATCCTCCTGCGAAGCAAGCTCTTCCAGCACAGCAACTTCGAGCACAGCAAAGTACTGATGAGCCGAGGAGCGTCCATAACCTTTGAGAGTAAATTTTTGATTTCAAGAAATGTAATTTGTGAGCGGATGTAGATCAAACTTCTTTTTGTTTGATCTGTAATAAAATTGTGTAAATTGACTAATACATTCTTTTCCTTTTAAGGAAAATCCAAGCAACAAGAGAAGTTACGTTTCTACAAATGCGTATGTAGTCTTTTTCTATCAAATTATTAATGTTAACTCCCGGAACTCGTCTAGGCTCGATGGTATTTGAATAGTGTCTCGAAATGAACGGTGACGAGACGAAAAATATCCCGTAAGGAAACGAGACAAAGGTTAAAAATTCTCATGAATAAAGTAATATAACGTGATGATAATTGAGTCCCTGAATTTCAAACTTCAGTCCCGGATGTTATAACGCGTTAAGAGACCGATAGATAAATAAAGGGACGTGTCGAACTCGCATATCAATAATTATTAAATAGTTGAACGCATGATTTTAAATGGGCATTTGACAGATTTGGTGACTTTAGGTTGCCAACATAACGGCAGTGAAATAAATGGGAAGACTTAGCGATGTATGACTGACGGAGCTATTTTGCTGTTAATTATTTCTCAAATAGCTTACCATATTTAAAACACTTCAAATAATCGAGTATCGTAAGAGTGGTAAATTTAATAGCATCAGCTATATACCTAAAGTTGCTCGATCATGGGTCCAATTGTGGCAGCCAGTATTGAATGATCGAGTTCTACCACAGGCCACCATTAGTTTCATGGGCCAGTAAGCCTATAAACGAGGCCATTAATGGCTTCAAGTATTTCCCGTGACGCTACATGCAAACATGGAGTGATAATGAAACTAGTTAGGTTGGTTTATTTAAAATAGCTACTGATGCTAATGATAATAACTGATAACGGCGCTAGTCAACGTGGTTAAATTTAAGTAGTGCCTGCTACTGATTATAATTATAGGAAGCGATAACGGTACCAGTTTGTCTGGGTTACTTAAAACAGCTGAAACAGGAACAGCACGGCAGCACCACAGCACGGCAGCACCACAACACGGCAGCACCACAACACGGCAGCACCACAGCACCGCAGCACGGCAGCACCACAACACGACAGCACCACAGCACGGCAGCACCACAACACGGCAGCACCACACCACATCAGTACCACGCCACATCAGTACCACAGCACGGCAGCACCACAGCAGCGCAGCACCGCAGCACGGCAGCACCACAGCACGGCAGCACCACAGCACGGCAGCACCACAGCACGGCAGCACCACAGCACGGCAGCACCACAACACGGCAGCACCACAACATCGTAGCACCACAACACGGCAGCACCACAACACGGCAGAACCACAACACGGCAGCACTACAACACGGCAGCACCACAACACGGCAGCACCTCAATACGGCAGCACAACACGGCAGCACCATAATACGACAGCACCACAGCACGGCAGCACCACAGCACGGCAGCACCACAGCACGGCAGAGCCACAACAAGGCAGCACCACAGCACGACAGCACCACAACACGGCAGCACCACAGCACCACAACACGGCAGCACCACAGCACGACAGCACCACAGCACCACAGCACGGCAGCACCACAGCACGGCAGCACCACAGCACCTGTCTCTTATACACATCTAGATGTGTATAAGAGACAGCCACAACACGGCAGCACCACAGCACGGCAGCACCACAACACGGCAGCACCACAGCACGGCAGCACCACAGCTGTCTCTTATACACATCTAGATGTGTATAAGAGACAGCAACACCACAGCACCACAACACCACAGCACCACAACACGGCAGCACCACAACACGGCAGCACCACAGAACGACAACACCACAGCACCACAGCACGGCAGCACCACAACACGGCAGCTCCACAACACGGCAGCACCACGGAACGACAACACCACAGCAGGGCAGCATCACAACACGGCAGCACCACAGCACGGCAGCACCACAGCACGGCAGCACGACAGCACCACAGCATCACAGCTGCAGCACGACAGCACCACAGCACAACACCACCACAGCACCCCAGCACCACAGCACGGCAGCACCACAGCACGACAACACCACAGCACGACAGCACCACAGCACCATAGCACGACAGCACCACAGCACCACAGCATCACAGCACGACAGCACCACAGCATCACAGCACGGCAGCACCACAGCACGACAACACCACAGCACGGCAGCACCACAGCACGGCAGCAACACAGCACGGCAGCGCCACAGCACGGCAGCACCGCAGCACGGCAGCACCACAACACGGCAGCACCACACCACGGCAGTACCACACCACGGCAGTACCACAGCACGACAGCACCGCAGCACCACAGCACGGCAGCACCACAGCACGGCAATAGAATTGAGTGGATTGGCAACGCCAACGGAGGCAATAGGCAAGCCGCAAGCGTGCCTTTCGATAGCAATGCAGTAAGTTAGGCTTGGGATGAGTCCTTAGAAAAACAGTGTTTCGTGACTTGCAGTAACCAAAATTTCCCTTTGACAGTTGCGCATGAGACCTTAAACCATAAGAAAATGTACATACAATAAATTCTGACGTTTTTTTCTGTTCCTTACCTTCAATATTTATCCAAAACTAACCGAATTCTTTCGTATTCACTGCCCCACACACCTCCGGTACTTCCTGCACCATTGCAGCTAGACGCTATAGCGTCGACTGCTCCGCGCATGCGCCAGGCAGTTACTTGCATTTGAGAATGAGAAGAGATCATTCACTGAATGAATGAGATCATTCACTGATTTCGCGTTTTTCATCGAATTTATGTCAATTAACTGAAAACACAAGATACTGGATGGAACTAGTTCCACAAATACTGGCGACGTGGATTCGCTGTAGTATAGAATAGAATAGACTGTCGAAAATAAAAAAAAATGTAGAAACAAAGAATCATGTAAACCTCATAATTTTAGAGAAATTGAATAAGTGAATAATTCAATCAGTTTCTTCCGGTTTAAGCTCCGTATTGAGATTCATGCCTAGAAGGTTCTTTCGATATTCCTCCGCCTTCCTCACCCTTCACCCCCTTCCTCTCCCTGCCTCCTCAACTCTTGAACCATTACCGCCGGCATATTCGACGTAGGCCGCGGCTGAGGTGCGGCCAGTTGCCTGCCGCAGCTTTTGCCGACCGAGGCCTCGCGCTGTTCGTGGCAGACGAGGCCATATCGTCGCTATAGACTGCTTGAACGCGAGGTGAAGTCGGCAACAACGGCCTAGATTTGCGCGTTTGCGAACGTCACTGCGGCGAACGGCCGCAAGACCTGCGAGAATTTCGAACTGGGTAATTAATACAGGGAAGATACGAATGATTTGTAGCCTGTATTATAAATGAGGCCGAATTATCATATGGGAGCTGAGAAAATACAAATCTTATACGCACAAGATATGCATACATAATGCCTGGATTTGTAAAGTCGACAATAAATTTTAATGTTTATTATTCCTTCAGCTAACCCCACCGCGACGACAGAATTACAACGAGGTATTAGAATTAGGCATAAATTCTTGATTTAACAGAACTAAATGTTGTGGCAAGCAATGGATCTTACCGCGGACTATCGTTAATAGGTAAAAATGGCAACCGAAAAGATTTCTGAAGGACAACAGGGGTCAGCGGGTCCTTTGTAAAAAATCTGGCGAGCTGCGCCATTACAACAAATTCATGCAATATTTCAAATATTAATAAAATCAGCGATTTGACTTAGATCTTCCTGTTAGCCCATCGCGTGTGTTCGATGCTCGTTCAATTAGCGCATATTATGGTACAGATTAACTATGATCGTAAGCGTATCTAAACTTTTCTTGGTAAATGTTGTTATTAGAATATTTTTCGTTTGTATTGATCATAATTTAGTTAAAATCCGACATTTTCTTGATGAAATTCTTGAAGGTAGTCTACACTTCATTTCGAAAATTCGATGCATCATCAAATTCAACAAATAGTTATTTAGGTTTATTTTCTTTGCCCATAAATTGTATAAACTATGTAAAAAATACGAGAATTTAATTGATTCAATTGCTGCGTCATCTATGAAGTGAAGCATGCAGCTCTGGGCGTGTGAGGTGCAGGCTAATTGCAGTAAGGCTGAAGCTCCTCCATTGCACCCTTATCTCGCCCAGCACAAGACCTGACTTGTACTCTCTTCACTAGAGCCTCCTCCTCTGTGTAACCTCGTGCAGTGTAGCGCTCCTCGGATATGCTTCTTGCATTCGCTAAATTCTCTCCGTTATTCAGGAAGCTGTGATTACCACGCTTGCTATACGTGATTGTAGACGCACTTCTTCAAATATTCAACATCCATTTCCCAACACTTGATTTAATTCCATGTTTTATGCAAGTACTGCTCGTTCCTTGAATTCATTATTTAGTCTACTGACATCGTCTTGACTATTCCGTTATAAACTTTTAATTATTTCCACAATACGTGTCTGTGCCGGTGTGAAGTGTCCATTTAATTCACTTGCCATTGATATGTTCTTAGTCGTATAAGCCATCGCCATATCCGAGCTATATACTCAACTGAAGACTTGGACGCCACCACGGTAGTTGGGAACACTCTGGCCTAGTTTGTTACTCTTCCTGCTGCGATTAGATCTATGGTGATTTAGTCGCCAAGTTCGTTGATATAGTATTGCATAGTTTTCACTGTTGAACAGCTTCAATCAAGTAGCTTTAGGATGCTAGAGACATGAATCGTCGCTGAATTCCGAAGAAAATTGGCGAGGAGTCGTGTCGTGTTGTGGATGAGATAAACATATGACTTTTGCTTTCCTGGGATAATCATGCCGAACGAAATATTTTTAGCGCATTCTCTCATTTATGAAAAAATGCACTATTGTGCTCGCCATGTCCGTCCGTTCGTCTGTCCGTCCGTCTGTCTGTCCGTCGGTCTGTCTCTCCGTCTGTCTGTCCGTCTTTCTGTCCGTCTGTCTGTCCGTCTGTTTGTCCGTCTGTCTGTCCGTATGTCTGTCCGTATGTGACTTCATGTTTTCGTCGACGAGGAAATGCGCTCTCTGTCACTCACTGCAGTGAGTACTGAGGGTATATTTATTAACATTCCCGCGAAACAGACACGATGTCATGCACTATCTAAATTTTGAGCTTACCAGTGATATTTGTGGCCAAATTTTCAACATAATTTTTCTTATTCACGTCCACCATAAACAAGTTGCGCAATCTGCTGCAGTATCGTCACTTCTTGACCTGTCATCAGATTGAATCTTTTTATTTCTAAGTTGCAGTCTTATATACTACTTCATGCGATTTGCTGTGTGGAGGTTCGCGTAGAATTTTTTTCAATGCAGCAGCTGTAATCACATTTGAAGATTCCATTAACATAACATAACATAGTGATGTCGGCGCTGAAGTGTAGGCCTGATGTGGCCTGTCGCCGATTCTTTTCCTTTTCGTGCCTTGTTCACAGAAGATCTAATATCGTGTTATTTGCCCGGATCTTTTCATGACTGGCGATAGTTTGAAGTAGATACTAGACTTATAGTATTTGCACAGTATAAACTTGTATAAAACTGTGCTCGGTGACAAATTAAAATTGGTGAGCATAATTGTTCTGAAATTATAATTAGTCAACTATAAAGATAGAGAAAAGCGAATTAGAACTTACGCATAAGGACACTGAGAGCGTAAGCTGGTGTCGAGAAGTTTTTTCAGTTCCATTTTGACTCCCTTGCCGCCCTGCAGCGTCCTGCTCATACGAACGCGGTACTGGAACAGCATCTTGCAGAGCGCTTCCCAGTCCACGCACGCCTTACCGCATGGATACTGAAAATGAGCAGCTTGATAAAGAGCAGCTTATTTACAGCCGCCGTACACAGAAAACGAAGAATGTTAACGTTAACGCCATTTTTTGTTAACGCCATTTTTACAGAAATTATTTACACAATAGATATGCTTCAGAGAATTCTCTAAAAATTTCAAAATAACATAAAGAACTTAAATCCTGATTGCTGTTGAAAGTCTATATTGCCATGGTTAAACGATTAGTCTCTACTTGTTGAATTACCGCTTCAGGTCGAATGAGTTTAGCCAAATATATTTCTATATTAGTGGAGCGCAGACATTTTTTAGCATTATTGAATTTTTCATCTACTATTATAAACAATAACAAAGGATTAGGAGCATAAAATACGTCAAAAATTTTACACACGAGAGATCATCGGTGAATAGTTCAACATTATGAACGATAGGTAAAACAAACAATCGATCGAAATTTTTTGAACGATTTTCAGAAACTTTAGTCTAAACACTGAGTAGCTAAGTTTGAAGAATTATAACACATTGATATCAGTGGTCGTCTCCTCTACTTTTCCTCGGAAGGAACTGGTTTGTGAAGCAGAGAGTAGAATGCCATGATAATCCACCAACAACGAAGGTGAATATTGTTGGCCATAAGTCAGTGCATGCCAGGTTAATCCACCAACAATGAAGAAGATGTGAATTGTTGGCCAAAGGTTAGTGAAGAATGAACGTGACTCACCCGTAGTATGATCTTTAGGACGAAATTAATTATGGCAACGTCCTTCAGTTTAGGCGAGGTGCACGTCTCGGTGAACTGCGGGATGACAGAAAATCAAACACGTTATTTAAAGGCCAAATAAATTATTTAGCAGACCATCTTCATTTTTACCTCGCTAACTCAACTGAAATCGCTCTTTTAATGGAACAAACGGCATACAAAAGTTGGTTCTCCTGACTTGTAGCGTCGTGTGCCTTTGTTACGCCAGCCACTTTAATGACATTAGTTGCACAGTACAAAAATGCAATTGTTGGATCGTCAAGCTGAGCAGCAGCAGCAGTGAGCGATGCCACTGATGAATTTCATGAGACACTTCAAAACCAACAACAACAGCAGCAGCAACAGCAGCAGCAGTAGCAGCAGTAGACCACCTCGCTGACCCGCCCTTTAACTGGTCTGGCATTCAGGATGGAACAACGAATACGAGTTCGCTACTTTGTTCATACCTTGATGTTGCCAGTCGTAATGTTAACGGAGTATAATTTTTCTGTGTTGCTTATAAGCTAAAGATGCGTTGGAATATCAGCACGTGGCTCGCAAGAGCGAATATTGTGAGGTGTTGTCAATGACCGTGTGACAAATACAATGCAAATATGATTTCATGCTACGTGTGCTGATCATGCCATGTTTGACGTGTGCTGACCATGCCATGTTTACATACACAGAATGCATGCCATAATTGAATGCATAAGACTGCACGTTACCAAATGGAAACATTTGATGTCCCAGTTGAGGTACATACTATGGTATATAAGGAGACATTAATCTGAATGTCTGGTCCGGAAAACTTATGTTGCGCGTAGGTACCTAAATGAGTCTGTTATTAATTCATTATTTCCATCTAGATTGGATCCAGGTTTGTGCAATCACCATCTGCTGGAATGGTCGTGCGATAACTCGTTCCTTGTGTAACTCCTTTCTGCTTGTGTCACGACTGCCGCCCGCCTTGCCGGGTCTCAGCTACCGCATCGAGCATGGCTCGGCAGGGCGATTAGTATGAGCTGGTCCAAGCAAAGCAAGAGCCACCCCCTTGGGTTCGGACTATATTCTAAGCCCCGCTCGCTTAAATAAGTATAGAAATTGAGCAATTGATTAGGCAACACGCGGCGCTCCCTCACGCCGGCAACACGCGGCGCTCCCTCATGCCGGCAACACGCGGCGCTCCCTCACGCCGGCAACACGCGGCGCTCTCACGTGGGAGGCTCTACTGGCTGACTCATGCTGCTCTCAGCTGGCCACGAAATACCACCTGCCACACTTCTCCTGTTCTGCCTTTAACTGCGGATGATAAAGGCTAGAGTGATGAAAAAGGGTTGCGATGTGGTGATTACACGCTACTATTAGCTCTGGTGATCAGACCTGTATTTCCTCTGGTGATCAGACAGGTCTGTATTTGCTGCTGGTGCTGGCTTTCAGACCATTCATTTACTGGTGCTGGTTATGACACCCGCCAATACTTCAGATCTGTTGATGCTGGTGATTGTGTTAACATCAATTTCTCGAGTATTAAGGGCGAGACACCAACATAATTCAATGATTTTGTTCTTTTGCCGCGTTGCAAACCTCATGATTCCCAAAAATGGGGAAAAATACCTATATTTTAGGACTTTTTTACCGCTTGAGGCACTGAAAATAAGAACAACATTAGTGCGAGTTTTGAAAGTGGTCCCGATCCTTGGTTCAGGCAACCTTCGAAAAACGTCGCTGTAAGACTGATAAAATGGAACGATCTAACGACAATCTTATAGTAAAATGTGAATTCATTCACCATAGCTATGAATGATAATGAATGGACGTAGAGTATTGCAGAAGAATCATAAAATTTTGTTATTTTGTCGTGCTTCAAAGCATGCCGGTTCACTAGATGGCTGGAGACGCGAGCTGTGCGAGTGGACACCCTCATGGAGGCGGCCGGATGCTGCCTCATTGCTGACCCCACTGCCCGCACCCTGCATTGTTGCTATCCAAAGAAACTTTCCCAAGGCCGACTCTTACCATACACACTGCTTTGCCGATAAACGTTAGAAGAATACTCAAATCGACGATTAATGTACTTAAGCGTCCTTCTCTCATATTAGTAAAGGAAATATCCGTTGGCTTTTACGGGTAGACGACAACAGGAATAAAATAGTAGATGAAGTGAGAAAGCAGGATGAGTTCTGTGAACGGCTTGCAAAAGTTGAGAATATTGGAACAAGCGTTTAATCTGATGGGTTTTACCACCGTTCAGAGGTTTCAAAAAATTTGTGTCTATTTAAATGACTCGTAAAGGTATTGTTTTAGATGAAGATTAAGCATTAACTGCATAGCATGTTTGCCTAGACGTTTCATATGTTTACAGCTCTTGAACTACTCTAAACACAGCAGGGACCGTATTGATTTTATTATTGTTAGATGTCTAAACCATTCATATTGATGATACTTGAAGGTCAACTAGGAACTTTTCTAAATTAGGGTCGAGAAATTGTTATAATAAATTGATATGTAAATCATGTTAGCCATGCATTTCACTGTGAATTGTAATTTAGCTAAAATTCCTTTACAATTAAATAAATTTGTTTTCGTGATCACTGTGAATTGTGATTTAGCTGAAATTCCTCTACGGTTAAACGAATTTGACGGTTTACGTGGCCGACAAAGTGGCGAGATGCAGAACATCACGGATTCTCAGCCTCAATGACTGCCGCTCTACTCCAAGACATGTCTTCTCTTGTTGACCTGGAGTTTGTCTCGCGGTCTGGTGAAGCATTTATTTCAAGCGTATTGTGACTCACTGCTCCTCTGTTATTGATATATACTTCCTCTGCTCGCGGCTTCCTCCCGTGCCTTGAATGCAACAATGCGGGTCGTGTTATACGTGTGCGCGGGTGACGGTAATTATCTTTATTCTTTTGTGTGTGAGACGGCGTATACATGCAACCCTAGCACCCGCAGCAGATGATGACTATTGCATCACTATTGGAAGCAGCACCTACAGATCTGAGCGTTCTAATGATGAAAGATATACTCTTAATTATATCGATAATCTAATAAAGAAACAAAATGTGGTATAGCATGTAGATTTAGCCTTCAAAATCTTAATGCATAGTATCGCACACAGCATATCATGGCATGGTCGAATCTCTTGACTAAACCTTGCAATTGTATACCATTCATTTTCCCCAATTCTGCGCCAATAGCGGCAGCAGAGACCTGGGCAATAAACGCTCCCAATAATTCTAAAAAGTATTCATGAGTGTATCCCATCCATGGAGTTCTAGTAGAAATCTTTTCGTCGACTCGGTTAGAAATGTAGGTGATAAAGTTTTTTGTAAAACTTTTTAATAAATCCCTTTTTAAATGACGAACATGGCCAATCGAAGTCCTTACTCCGTTCTAATTTGATGAGAAAGTTCAGGTTTAAGTTTTAGTCTTTTTTTTCCGACTCTTTGCACTCGTTGTTTAACAGTACGATATGAGACTTCTAAAATCTATCATAGGTTAACGACAGTGGCGTGCATAAAGGCTTACAGGAGTAAGCTGCGTGCCTGACAGAAAGTTGAGCAACTGATATATTAGGTGCAAATCTTTTAATTATTGTTATTATCAGGCCGACTTCGGGGTTTGGTTTGAAGTGAACGCAGATCTAGATTGTTGTAGCATGGTCGCTCTGAACTCGTATAACTAAGCTGTATCCACAGACTATTTATTGTGTTGATCGCAATAGGAAAAATTAATAGGACGTAGAACAAAATATGCTAATTTTAGTATGAATTAATATTTTTACTTATAGAGTAAAAATCAACTTAGAGACGTGTGTTACTTCACACGAAAAAGTGTGTTATATTAGTGACAATCGATGCCTCGTTCCAGTGGCCGGTCGTACACAGGTAAAAAAAATTGAAAACTGTTCATTTATTTTGGTTCGATCTAGCTGGGTTACTGGCTCGGTGCAAAAATTATATCACCTACCTGTTCATAAATATATACAGTATTGTCCCCCCTGAACTCCACACCGTGAACGTGCTGAGACAAACATCGCCTCGCGGTTGCTTACAAACCTTTAATTTAATTTAAATTTTTATTTAAATCAAATTTTAATTTAATTTAAATAAAAATTTAATTTAAGTCCAATTTAATTTTTAACTTGATTTAACAAAAAATAATTTAAATTTTATAAAATTTTAATTTTAATTTTTAACTTTTCAACTCCAACTCCCCATCACCTGCAAAGGACTAGGATATGTGTATTGCAGAGTCTATTTATAATTCATGGGATAAAGTGTGTGTTTCATTGTTTGTATGATTATTAAGTCTTGGAAACAATCATTCGCATTACCGTAATTCGGTAATATCGACCAGAATCCTAATATAAATGGTAAAATTAACATGCAGGAATAAAAAAACGATCAAATTAAGCCTTGCAATTTCATTTTTATAATGCAAGTGTTGTGCAGACGGGTATTCCACGCTTTTATATTCTTTGTCGTAATTAATTTTCCGTTCGTAGTTCATTTTATCCTCAGAACGTTTAAGCGTACCAGCATGGAGGCAATTTTTTCTCGCTCAGTGTGACAGAAACAGAATGAAATGTTTAAACAAAAGCCAAGTCTCCGTCCAGAAGACGTCGAACACATTTATTCGAGTTTATGTGTAACAGTTAGTCATGAAATTTGTTATATTTAGATTATTAAACCCTGGCTTAACGAAATATTTCAACTGAAAGATGCGCGAAGATGAAGACACAATAATGAATGCATTCAGGTTAAAAAATATAACTCAGTACTCATTGCAGTGAGTGACAGACCGCGCATTTTCTCGTCGACGAAAACGTGAAGTCACGGACGGACAGACGGACATGCATGACGAGCACAATTGGGCATTTTTTCCATGAATGAGAAAATGCGCTGAAAAGCGAACTTGGCAAAAACATTATTGTCATGATAATTTGTAATATCCATATTGATAATGTGCCTCAAGAACAGTGGACTGACTTTGTACTATTATCACTTTATTTATCGTGCTTGCAACATTGCTTGAGGACCGTTTAGTGATGCCAAATCGGGTGCATTTATGTCTGGTGTGGCTGTGGTCAGGTTATGGGCGTAACTTCATCATGATTTTGATGGTACATTTACAATACAAAAGACTATCGAGATTTTGCATGCGTTAGCACGACGAAGGGTTTGCCGCTGGTATGATAAGCAATAATGTACTTCCAATGTAACCCAGTTAAAATTATTGTGAGACGATACCGGCGCAGAGCTTATAGCCGAGCCTGTCGCGCTTTAGCCAGACGTAGCCGTGAAATAGTAACCGGCCAGTTGTGTGTAAAACAGCGCTGCGCCATGGCTAAAATAGAGAAAAACTCTAATCGATGTGTTGCGCTTGTTGTGGCCGAAACTAACGTAAAAAATGTCGATCTTGTTGTCCTTGTACGCCAGAAAATCCTTTGATGCCAATCAAACTTTTCTGGAATCAATCAGGCTTGCGGAGAGTGATTTTATGAATTTGAACATAGACGGCCATCTGAACACGCACAGGGGATGATCTTCTCTGAATTCTTGTAGTATCAGGAAATATTATTTCCTACATTTAATCCAGTTAACACGTCTGTACCCATATTGTGGCCTTCCTTCACCTGCAAAACTTTTATCCTGATTCCTGACACCCGTTGTGAAAGTGAAATTGAGTTCTATTCGAACACGATATTACTCTTGCTTTATCCAGTAACTTGGCTGATTGTTGTTACTCTACGAAGATGACTTATGCAGAGCTTGGTTGTTTTTATTGGCCAGTATGGAGGCCAGCTTGCTGAGAGCGCCTGTCACAGCCGATAGTGCCGTTGAGTGGCACTCGCCATGTATGGCTGTTGCTATCGTGGCTGCCATTCACCCTCATACCATCCATCTCTACGCTGCCAATAAAATAGTGAGCGCGCCACAATGTCTTGTGAACGATGTGCATCAGCGACCCCCTGCTTATACGGGCACTGGTATATGGGCAGCCGGACCTAGGCAGCTCTACCGCAGCCAGATGGGCGCTACTACAGCCACTGCGGCACTTTATACATTCTCTTTAATTATCAATTAACTTTTTGTTTGACCGTCGCTGGTGTAAAACTGAACGCTGTGCATTGATGATGACGTCATGAAGAAAATCACTTTAATTTTATTGCGCCTGTAAAGCGACTTCATTTTTATTCCTTGTTCCTTGACTCTAGGAGGACGCTCTGATTTGTTATGCATATAATGGAGTGTGACGATTTATGATTAAAATTAAAGCACGACTTCTAATAAATTTTTTACTTTGTCGTTCAAGAAAATCTTTTCAATCTTGGTCGAACTATTTCAGTGCATGCTTTCTTGTGAGTCTTAAAAGATCCTGAATGACTTTGATTTATCTGGATTGCGCAGACATCAGCTGAACTGCCACTGCCTGTCACAAGACTTTTTCTTTGTGCATTTCATCCTTCCTTTAACAAGTTAGCTATGATTTACTTGGCTAGGAAAGTGTATGTAGAAAATACATCCTGAACTCCAAAATAAACCGTAGGTTATGGTTACGTTACACGAGGTTAATATGCTGAACATAGCTTTGTGCGAGGGTACTGTGGGAACGATCATAGGTGAACATGCTGAGGTATGAAAAGGCCCATCTTAATTTAGCATAAATATAACTCTTATGTTCAATTTGGTTTGTTATTTATCTTTGAAAGTAAAACCTCTAATAAACATAAAACTTTGAAGACGGGTTTTAAATGTGTATTAAACTTTGAATGCACATTTGAATCTTTTCACTGGTCATTATTTTAGTTTTAAAATTCTGAATCCGACATAACGGATTCTGTTGGATATGATCAAATTCGAATTAACAGTATTTTCCATTCACAGTTGTTATCTATTCCAGGCAACGTCATGTTGATTTTTTAGTCTTTTATAAAAACTATAAT